>NC_056728.1:1637175943-1637335943 GCF_019279795.1 Protopterus annectens | reverse complement strand
ACTCTACTTTTCACTGTTTTTTTGGTTAATTTCATCAGTTTTTCGGTTCAGTCCGAAATTTAGTGTGGTTTTCAAATTTAGGTAATTTAGATACTGAAATAATTATTTTCTGCAACTATTACATAACATATGGGACATAATTATGTCCTACAATGCCATTACATTTGCCATTTGTAATGTATTTTGTCAGGACACAACTCTCCAAAGAGGGACTGTCCCTCGCAAAGCGGGACAGATGGTAACCCTACTGCGGACACCAGATTGTTTGGGCCAACACATAGCCACGGTCAGTGCAGGTTTAGAACATTCATTTGTTTCCTAGCTGTGAGCCTTATATCTTTGGCACTTTTGTTGTTTGCCTGTTTCTTCTATGAATTACGTTTATTCTATCCTGATGTGACCGCTTTAGGCAACTGTTACATGCAGAAAGGTACATAGTTATTTCCTACAATCACAGGACATTTGGCTTTGTATCATTGTTGGTCAGGTCACACCTACACACACATTAATTGCCTCTCACACAGTGGATCAGGGGGTATCCTGTTTACGTCAGTGCCTTCATCACCCTTATACCATGTGCCACTATGCGAATGTGTGCAATATATTCTCTCGCTTATTCGTGTTGGGACACGTGTGTCACGGGCAGGTGTTTGATCCTGGGTAGTAGGTTCTGCATGACCATCTAGGGCTGGACAGTCTCGTGCACCACTACTGCACATTCCAACTTGTGTCCAGATATCTACAGGACTGGACTTCGTGTCTTCATACCCATTCTAATGTTTACACAGGTTACTTATCCCATGAGGGATATCCCAAAAATTGAACAAGACCAAAACAGGGCACATACCGAACATTCTTCTGACGTTATGAAAATGTGCTGGGGGTTTTACATGCAAGGGATACATAGTTTGCAATCCTGAAACTGCCTAGGGTGACACTACCTACTACATATGCGTAGTGGTCACTATGTGTAGATGTGGCTGCACCAAACCAGTAGGCCAAGTATGGCTGGATTTGGTGGACGTTCAGGTATGGGAGCGGGTTGTGTGCTGTGGAGGGGATGCTGGGTAGTCCATTATGCATCCAGGTGTGTTGCATTTGATATGGCCAATTCTATCAGGACCAATCTGTGGGTATGTGCTGGTGACATGTCTATACATTTGTATGGCACATTTTAATATTCATATGTTTGTGGGATTGTGTTCTACAGTATGGCTTGTCTGGTTGTATTGCAGATGTGTATACATGCTTTTCTGTTTCTTTCTGGTTCACCCGGTGCTACCTCATACACCTCCGGTTCACCTATTCTGCATACGACACAGTGTTGCCTTGAAGGATTATACCATTGCCCACCCCCCCCTCACACACATATTCCTGACACCCCATCCATCACTACTTTGTTTGATGGCCCATGACACGGTCAAGGTAACACATTGCATACCCTACATATGTCAGGTACCTGTATGATTGTGTGGACTACCCTGCCATGTTTGATGTGTGGATTTTGGCTGAGTGTTCTAATCATTGGTAGAATGCCACCTTTTCCTATGTCCAGGATGGGATATATTCTGGACACATATCCAAATGTACTGGACAACACATACCCACAGTCAATGGTACAGATAATACTGTTCCTTTCAGCCTACATGTTGCCTTATTGTTGTAGCAGTTTATATGCTCCTTCTGTTTCGTTTACATGCTTATTCTATTTCCTGTCACATTTGGTATGTGAAATACAGACATACCTATTGTATGTGACTATTACATGCGTTGTGGGATATAATTCGGTCATACGGTCGTTAGATATGTACATTTATCGTGTTTTTTGTTATGGACATATCTGCCCAGCTGTGTACCCTCCCTCACAATATGGGTCAGCTGGTGACCCTGACCATTGGGCTGGACGTACCTATTGGTGGCGCACTAACATATGATGCGTTTCACTTCCACTTGGTATAACTATCTACACTGTGTTGGACTACGGGCACACGGTTTTCAATGTCATTTGTTTGCGGGATATGGACCCGTTATTCCCTATCATGCATTTGTGTTTGCTTCTTCATCTTGTGTTCGCAGGAACTGTCTTGCATGCTTTGCATACGTTTCAGTATCCACGGACACTGACAGATGTGATTACTATTGCTTGCAAATAGTTATATGCAAGCATTTTAGGTTGCATGTCGACAGCTGACATTTCCACACCTCCGTGTGGCACTTTGACATGCCCTATGCACTCGCCCTCCTTTCCTATGCACGTGGCTGTGGCGGCAGTGCACCTTAATTAATATGCATTTGGCGCTACTGTGCCATCTTCACGCCTCACGGTCAGCGCAAGCCTTACGCCGGCCTTGCGCCGAGCTTTATGAATCCCGGGGATAGTTATATGTAATTATATGTAACATGTACTACTTGGATATTTAAAACCTGGTTTGAGAATCTAGTATGCAGGCTGGTTTTAATTGCCTTTTAATATTTTATTTCAGTTAGCCAGAAATGTACCTAAATCTGTTTTGGCTTGCCCTTTACTTCTGTGGCTTATAGAGTGTTTTTATTACATCACTGCTTCATCAGCACTGAGAGTTAGCCAAAGCAAAATTAAATACTATTACATCAAAAATGTTTTTATACATATTAAGAAAAAACTGAGTACCCACTCTCACATGCGCACATGCACACACACGCGTGCAGAGACCTGCACACACATGGACAAATAGACTTTTTGAACTGAAAATAGGTATTCTAGGTGTTTCTAACATTGCAATATCTTCTCCCATCATAACAACTGATAGTGGATGGATAGTTCCTTGTGTACTTGTTTCTGGGGGAGCTGATAGGATGTGAATGCTGGTATGTGATCTGGAAGTGTGGGGGGAGGGATGAAGTTAGACCTAAATTTATCTGCTAGTAGATTTGCTATGCCATCTGGATCTGTACATGTGATATAGTTTACTATTAGCTATATGCAGTTTTGATCATTATTTTTTAAGTTTTCTAACATAGTTAATGAAGGTTTTGTAATTATCTTTTGCCTGGGTGACTATTTTTACCTCATATCTAGCTTTCTGAAATATGATAGGGACCAGTTTGGCAAGAGTGTTTTGGCATTTGGTCAGTTATATTTATTTTTTTCTCACAATGAGCTTTTTTAGTTTTTGTAGAAGCTGTTTATGTTTGAGTTCAACCATAGGGGTTTATTTTTAAATTTGTCAGAATATTTATTTCAGATACTTAGTGGCAATATTCTTACATTATTAGACTCTGTCAACACAGCAATTGAATAATTACTTTCTGTTTTCTGTTTTCACATTCTGTTCTCTGTGATAACAGTACCTCCTATTGTGCTTGGGCTACTTATTACAACATTTCAGCCATTTAATATGCTGACTTTCATCTCAATATATAACAGCTTCAGTATTAAATTACTGGGTACATTGATGGGTATGTGAGTAAGAAGGAAACCACGCAAACACATCAAATAGCCCATCCATCCCTCCATCTTTCCATCTATTCATCCATCCATATGAAGTTCAGGCTTGTAGAGAGTAGGAGCCTATTCCAGCAAATAGGGATGTAAACAGCAGTGTGTAATGCATGAGATACCACTGCATTAACAGATGGACACACACACACACACACACACACACACATGCACACGCACACGCACGCACACTCACACACACACACAAGACACAGTTATAAGCAATTTAAAATTATATCACTTTACTTATCCAGATGCTTTTCATATGTGAGTATAAGCTAAATACCCTAGAAAAGATCATATTGGACGCTGAGGTGACATGCGAACTCCACAATGAAAGCATCCCACCTAGGTGCCAAACTATAGAAACCTGCTGTGTGAGGCAGTCATGCTAGCTTCAGCTCAACTCTGCAAAAATGCACTCTGGTTTCATTGAAGGTCTGTAATGTATCCAGACCCTCCTAGAATGGAAAATGACTCTTAAGACTTTATATGGTATGCTTATTAAATTTCAACTAGTGACTTGAATACAATTCATGTTTCCAGATATTTCTTTTACAGTGTTTGCAGGATAACAGGAACTGTTTATCACAAGAAGGAAGAAAGAGTACTGTGTGGTATTAATTCATATAATATATCACAGTAATATTCCTTTGTTACAGCACAAGCACTTAGTGGACATTTTCTTACATTATTAGACTCTGTCAACACAACAATGGAATAATTGTGTTTTGTTTTCTCTTTATTCATTCTGTTCTGTTTAATAATATTATCCCCCATGGCTTTCTTCTGAAAATATAACAGTTCTAATGAGAAATTACTGGGTACATTGATGGAAGTGTGAATCTTTAGGAAACCATGCAAACTCATTGAGAAAAAAATACTTGGAAGTGTAGGCACAACAGTAGTTAAGTAGTTAGAGTAGCATCTTCATGTAAAAGGCAATGCCTAGTATGCTGCTAAGATGTTCAGTCAGAATTCCATATGTTTTAAATATTTGTCAGCTATAACAAGGCACCTAGAGAATGAAACAACCATTTCTTTATGAGGTACCACCACTAATCAATCGTCACAAATGAGGCTAGTGGTTATGATGTACAGGTCGTAACCTGAATTCCATGTTAAAAAGTGCTATGCATTGCTTTTTGTTTTGTGGTTGGTACTATGAACATAATGCACATGGCAAGAGTACCATTACAGAATGTGAAGAAGACAAGGATCTGATAGACTTGCCATGCAATACATTCATTACAATGCAAAAAGGTTGGCCCCAATGCTAAAATAATGTTGGGATGTTTCTTGAAAGCTGTGGACTCTACACCTGAAAAGGTCATCCTACTAATGTATAATGCTGCACTGTCACTACTTTTGGAGACTAACTTGCGGGTGTATCTAAGTAAAGATATTAGAGAAGTGGAGACCCATTATAAAAAGGCTATAAGAACTGAGATGAGTATTAGTAAGCAGAGCCATGACAGCAACTTCAGACTAGCAAATATATTCTCAGAGAAGAAATGAAGACAAAAATCCTGGTATGATAACAAAGAATCCTCTCTTGGGTCACTGGGAAATGAAAGCAAGGCCAGGGTACTGAGTATAAATTATTGTCCCAGTGAAGCAGTTATGAGGTGATGCACTTTTTTTATTAACAATCATAGCACTTATTTGAGCCAACCTATTTATCATACTTTGGAGTCTACATCTAATGCCATTCACCCACAATTCCTTCAAAAGTTCAAGCTATTCACTGCAAGATGGAGACTGATATGTTTAGACATTATGTAGAGTATCTAGGCAATTTCATGGTATTGTCTGCACAGTTATGGATTAAAGTGAGGAAGTGCATGCTTGAATTCATCTGAGCTGATGACAAACTGTAAGTACAGTAGCTGCATCTTACACTTTATGCGATGGGGAGGCTAGTCATGTCAGATCTTGAGTTATATGCGAAGGCAGCTATAACTCATTCAATGTATCATATTTTAGCACTTTGTTATCATGATAGTTGGAGAGATCTCTTTTTGCAGAAGTTTGGTGTTTAAATATCTTTTATGATAGATTTATCTCAAGGCAGGATCAATGATTCTTCCAAAATTATTATCTCACTGTTGCCCATAATTTCTTTGACAAATCTGAAATTAGGGAATGGCTAAAGGCTACATTCCTGATAGTCCACCCTAGAAATTTGGTTCAGTGGTATAACACAATCAAAGATATTTTGGACCAGATTCAAAATCTTGTGTATTGGGTCAAAATCTTGGAGGCCAGTAGATAGATGCAATTGACCCCATAAGGACATACCAGTGTTTCAGCTACATGGCTTTTAAATGTCCATGACTTTTTACTTTTTAAGTCTAAGGCTACTTTCAGACCAATAAGGCCAAACTCCATGGGTCTCCAATTCATGAGTTTTTTTACTATTTGGTATGGATCTCTTAAACTTCAGGATATTTGCTATACTTAATCAGGTCAGCTTCCAAGAAAAGTCTATCCAGTCAAGGGAATCAATCTTTATTCCCAGAAAATGGTTTGAGATAGAAATAGTAATGAAGTCTATTGGTGATCTGGAATTGTTGACATCTGGGGATGACACAGAAGCTTATACTTAACAAAATGGACTTCATAGGGAAATATTTCAGGTACTCTGAATAAAGCCTTGCAGCCTGTTATGATGATGTTTACTGGAGGCCAAAGAGATTGTTGTGATATGTTTTTTTTTAACTTAGCCCTTTTTAAAAAAATTGTAATAGGTAAACTACTATATCTGCTGAAGTGTTCATTAACATAAAGCTAGTTAAATGCTCTCTATATTGCACATTTTGCCACACACAGACCAGGGTTCAAATCTAGTGCTAGGTAGCACTAAATATTACAGTAGTAGCAGTCATGTGAGGCTCACAAATTCTCACTAAACAGGTACTACACGTAAATGGGTGAGGTAGCCCATATTATGAGTAGATAATTCCGTGTTTAGATTTCATGTTATGTAATTAATAGTGCTTAATCCACCTCTTACAGGAATACCATGGCAATGAGTACCTAGATTGCAAAGTATCACCATTTCAGCCCACAGAACACCTTGGTAGTTATATAGGTCCACCTAATGTGCAAGTGTTCTGTGTAAGTCTGTACCTGCAGTTATTACCGTTTGGCTCATAGTGCCCCATGCATATAGCTTGAGAGGTATGCACATGCTACATCACAGGAGACTTGTACTCACTGTAAATATAAAGAATAGGCAGACCAGCAGAGTAGATAGTAGTACTGTTGCCAAGGAAGTAAGCTGCACTGTTACTAATGGACTGATTTTCTCTCTCTCCCAACCCATTATCTTCATTTATTTATTTCTGTTATTTATTGGTTATGGTTTACTATTAACATATGTTGTTAAATTAACTGTTTATTGGGACATGTGTTATTATTGTTATGTATTATAATGATTGCATATTAAATATCTTGTTAAATGACCTATTTTGCTGGCCTTATGCTAAACTGTTACTGGCATGCTGTTATACTAACTGTTCTGTTATTTAATGTTGTGCTTAATATACTATGCATTGATAAGAAATTGAGTTATTTCCAATGTTCTGCCATGCTGTTATTACTAACAATGTTTTCTTAATAACTAACCTATACTTATTGCTATACAGGGTGGCAACTCAGCACTGTAAAAATCCACTGCCAATCATTAGTGGACCGGAGTTCTGCTGTGGTGATGCCTAACCAGGAAAAGCCGAAAGACTTATTGCTATACCTCCATTACCACACCATGTCAGGTTAGGCGGGTTCCTGGTGTTCTGCTTACCTTGCCTCAACTGGCCGTAGCACTGGGTCCTAGCACAACTGAGACCCAGGCCAATGGTGCCCCATCTGCTGTCCCTGCACCACCTGTGATGTCAGGTGGAACCGCCTCAGGGGACAGGGTTCAGCCTCCCCTGGGAACAGTGGCAGAGGGGCTGCAGTCACCCAGGATCAACTGCCAGGCATGGTTTGCAGGATTGTTCATCAGAGCGATGAATGCTGCATGCACCAGATTGAGAGCACACTGGGCTGACCTGGTGGAGCAGGCTCAACTGGTATCCAGCCTCTTGCACAGCCACCCTCGGGACAGTGAAGGAGCAGTGTGGACTCTCCCATGTCTGGTGATGTAAGTCATGCTGCTGCCATCTGGAAGGACATGCAACTTGGTTCCGCAACCCCCTCATGGGTCAGACACCACCTCTGTCTGCCGTCTTGTCTGTCTTGTCTGTCTGCAAATGCATCCTCTCCTACCCAACTTACTTCCCCACATGCACCTATGTCCCTTCCTCTACATTCCACTCTCACCTTAACAAAAAAAAAAAAAAAAAGAAAATGGGCACCTGTCCCAAAAAAATATATATATATATCGCCCTATACATAACTCTCCACACACATGTCCACTGGACACCACTAATCTGGTCTAATTAGCTTGACAACACAGTTATGTTGTCCTCACCCCTCTCTCTGGGGTTTGAGATTCCAAATACACAGCTGTTGCTGTGCAAGATATGGATAGCTATGGGTCTTTCCTACACCCTTCATGCACATCCCTAACTGCCTTTCACTATGTTTTTCCCCCTGCTTGGCCCATTTTACTACTTTCCTATCCCCACTTTTCCTTTTCTTTATATTTTTTTAGTGTGGGCTTGCGCAGAGCTAAGTGAAGTAGACTGGTGCAGTGCACCGCTCCGCTTCACCTAGTTAAGCTTAAATGAGCTTTAATGATTAAATGTGTTTATTTCATTCTTAGACACATGTACAAAAAGAATACCTCTGTCAGGTTTTGAACCTGTGCCCCTCTCACTTACAAAACACTGCATTAACTCACCACACCACACAGATATGATGTAAAACAGGTGTTTCCAGCAAAACATATTGTTTGCCTCTTACAGTCATTAATCATGCAACTAAAATAACAACTAATGGGAAAAATGGGAGTGTACATTGGACTCTGGAGCAATAATACACCAGTAGACAGCCAAATACATAGTAATGGATGTAAATGAAGCCTGTGATAGCAGGTATATGTGCCCTTTTATCAGCAACTTGTAGAAAGATATCTGCTAAGGCAGCAATGGCAAAGTACATGTACAACTGGGACCCTGGTGCAGACATAAAGCCATATAAAGCCATGCGTACATTGATGAATGTAGAAATGTTTCACATAGCCTGTATATGTGCACATATATCTTGCAAATACACATGCATTTGGAGTGACACTCCAGTCTGCTAAATGCCTTCCATGCAGTACATTTTGTGACACACAGTCCTGGGTTTAAATCCAGTTTTGTCTAGCAGTTCAATTATATTATTGTGAAGACAGAAAGCAATGACTGAGTCATGCAATCCTAATCTGCACAGGTTACTGCTAGTTAATGAACTACTACCCACTTTTGCAAATAAGAGGTCTGCAGGTAGGGACACACTACACATATCTGTATAGCCTAACTATATGTAGCCTACTACTCTGCTACTGGCACTGTTGCATAACAGACTTATCATAACCACATGCCTTGATTGGACTGTACAGGGTACCCTTACACTGGCTCTGCTGTAATGACAGGGATGACAAAGCTGACACAGTTACAAGAACAGCTTGCTGTTCTCAAAAGTGTCCACACTCCCCCTATGTGCACTAGGCTGCAGTAGCAGCTGCAGCCTGTAGCATATACAGCTGTATGTAAAGGTAGCAGCTACAGACCTACCATACCTCCCAACCCCCTAGAATAAGTGATCAGGACACAGTCAGATGTGATGAGGGGGGGGGGGCTAAGGCCCACAGATAGGGACATGTGCAATGGTTTGCCCCTACAAAGATAGCAGGTTGATAGATTAACAGCTATTGCATGAGCATGCATATTCAGATGGATATGAAGTTTGACACTCAAGTGTGTCTCTTTCCTTACTGACCCCAAACCCACAATGTTTAACAGTGAACTGCCAGATGATCACTATGTCATGGGACACTGACCACACATATGAGAAAAAAACTGTGGACACACATCATAAATCTATAGTTGACAGTTATGGTAACTACCCTTTGCAATGCTGTACTCTCCACACCTCAGTGATGTCCATCTTAACAACTAAGAAAGGGGCCCATGTCTACATGAAGGCCTTATATATTGCACTGTGGTGGCATGTCATGATAGTCAATTCAACTGTTTTAACTGCAATTAGCAATTCTCAGCCACAGATTGGTGCAGAGGAAATTACCTGCTAATGAGCAGTACCTTAAAAAGGCAAGCAGCTCCCTATGGGGAACAACTCTGTATGAGACTTCAGTCACACGGAGAGTGGATTTCAAAAAGTATATCAGAGGCAAAGCTCAAAAAAGAGTATTGCACTCCAGCAGATATGTAATAGATTTCTTTATATAACAGGATGTGAATGGGAGGATGCAGGTATGGAGAATACAGATTACAACAGCAAGCCTGTCTTAGATCTATGGTAATGATGTGTCAGTGATACTCTGCTGTCCTACACCTACAGGCATGCCTCTCAACTGTCCCCAATTTTTAATCACATCTCAGCTCTGTTCCTGACAATCTCTCCTACAATGGTTGGCTGTTGTGGGAAAGCTAGTGGATTGCATAGAGTACATAGTGACAATGTACTGTACTTCACCCCCCTCATTCAGTCACTGTCTCACATGCATAGTTCTAACATGTTAAAAGTGTCCCTGATGTACTCTGGCTAGGTCCTTGTTTCCGTTGACATATGTCCCTGTTTGGCTGACGGGTACACCTAACATACCTGTCAACCTCTAACAGCATGAAACCACGACAAAGCCATAATTTTTGGGGTGACAAAAGCCCAAACCCAGTGACAGTGTTTACATATTTGTCATACATCCACAAGTTTGTGTGTAAATAACCAAACCTATGAGGCAAACATCCTGACATTCTGCAAACATCTGTATAATTGAGCTGTATGAGGTCTACAGGGAATTTATACCACTGCAGGTTGGCATTGTCTTCTGTCATTGTGGGACACTGGTGTTGCTGAACTGTTCCCGTACAGTTGCCTGTAGGGGACACACCACAGAGACTGCAGTACTGGATGTTGGAACATACAGCAAAATCTGTCACAGCACACAGGGGCATACCCCAGTATTGCTACTATCTTGGTGGTATCCACACATGTAGAGTATTGCCAGACTGTCGGGTATGACATGCGAGGGAGCAGTGGATAGTGCAGGCCATTATGGGTGTGCTGGATCTGTACATAGTGGATGTGCATATATCTGGTCCTGTAATGTGGTCTCCTTTTGTTATCTTTCAGGAACCATGTACCGGCGAAGACATGCCCCCTTCTCAGAGGTAGAGATTGACATGATAGTGGATGAACTGAGACAACACTATCACATCCTGTTGTCCAGGGGGAGGCATAATCCGGAGCAGTGGGCAGCAATGTGGGCAGAACTAGTGCGGCATGTAAATCAGATTGGCCGACAGGACAGGACCTATGAACAGGTCTGACACTGGGCCACAGATATGCTGAATGCTGCACGACAAAGGTGAGCTAATGTTGCCAGGGATCATGCCACCACCGGTTGACGGCCTACATCAGAACATCCACTCACAGCCACAGAGGAATTCTTTTTGAACCCAGGAATGCACACCAGCTCCCAGACATCCATCACAACATACATTGTGGAGGTGTGTGCCACAGTATCCACAGCAGAGGAGTGTCCAGGTGAGTGTACTGTGTTCACCAGTGTAATACTGTATCAGTCATTGTGGCAGGCTGTACATACCTGTACATGGGTGTTCGGTCTATCTGCATTTGGGGGAGTTAGCATTTATACACACTTGTGCATACGTACTCAGAATGTCAGCAATACAGCCAGTATCACAGTAGCCACTGTACATGTGGATATATGCGCATATACCCTTGTAGTGCTGCAACATTTAGTGGTGCTGACAATACCTTTCACTCACCTTTTCATAGGTGCATCAGGAGTGGTCCAAGTCCTTGGTCCCATACCTGGTAAGTGTGATACAGTTTATTACAGATCATATATACCCTATGAAAATTTAGGGCTGCCATATTGCCCTATGTACAAATGCTGTGTTTAGCCAGAGTAGAATAGTTGTATGTTCCATTCTGGAACAGATAACTACAGTTCATAGACTGGTTAGTCACAGGTGTGTATTTGAATGACTATCAACACGGCAGCACTTACAGTTATGAGCGGCTACACAACCAGGTATACCTGAAGCAATTACTCCAAGATGCCTGTTCAAACACAACAGGGAGATGCTACATACCTAAGGAAGTGACACTAGTACTGGCATATCATTCGTAAGATAGGTGTACTGGGTTTTATCAGTAGGCCTATCAAGTATAGTGTCATATGTCATACCTTACAGGCAGATTGTACTGGCAAGTTTACCTGGTTGTGACTGACGTGCATGTTATAAAGGGCTTGACTTCTCTTTGAATGTTGGTGTGAGGTTGTCTGTTGTGCATCAGAGTGGAGATGAGAAGATGTGTGACTGGTAAAGCAGTTGTGGATCCTCATTTGTATGAGTCTGTGTGGATTACCAGATGTAAAAGTGCAGGTAGTAATGTACTGCTTTTGTCTTGTTTTTCACAGGTGACCGGGCGGTTTGGAATCTGTCCCCCTCATAACCTGATGTCAGTGTCTCATTGGACTCTGATAATTATGGTGGCCATAGTGAGGCACAGGTGGGGTTCTCATTGGCTGAATCTGTCCCAGAGGTTGACAGTCAGTATGCCCACACATACTCAGTTCCCAGAGGCCACAGATATTGGACAGTCAGAGGGTGGCAACATTGAACAGGACAGTGTGGCAACTATGGCATCAGTGAGTGCAGACACTAGCCATAGCCAGACAGTTGGCAAGGTCTCACACAGATGGATTGACAGGGGTGCTCATAGGAGGACTGCTGTCCATCCACCACCTGCTGTGTCACATCACGGGTCACTTGGGGCAGGTTTTGTCCATCATGGAGACACATGCACATTCTGAATGCAACACCAGATGGATGCTTGTGGTTATAGACTCAGCACAATCTGACATCTGTGACTGCCTCCACTGCATTGGTAACAGCCTGGATTGGTTCACTGATGCAGTGGACAGACAGTGGGCTGAGCCAGTGTCTGTCTTGGATGCACATTGTGCTGGAACATCTGGTTGGAGATGGGTGTAGGACATGTGGACTTAGGTCAGCAACATCATCTGCCGAGAGTCCACACGTCCATGAACAGTCACTGCCCCATAGTGGCAGTACCTCCAGTGCTACAGAGGGAAGTGTGCTGTCCACACCATGATGTTGCTGGCCATGGGCATGTGGTCCTGGGTGGTCTCTTGGGGGACAGAGCCTCAGCATTTTGCAGTCACCATCAGGTACTAGCACCGCATCTGACCCTGGGCATGGTGGTGCCAGTGCTACTCCTGGCAGAGCCAGTTCCCATGTTCATGGCCAGAGATGGTGAACTGTCCACTGTACCATGTGCAGTCCACAGCTGTCCAACATAGACACATGTAGAGCTAGCACTGGGCTTGATGTGTATACACACATACACACACACACATACACACACACACACACACACACACACACACACACACACACACACACACACACACACACACACATGCAAATGCCACTGTCACATGCAGGTCACCTACAGACACACACACACAGCACCTCTCCATGGCCCATCTTACATGCACCCATCCTCCCTCACACACATTCTGTCAACTGTTTGGCATAGCCTAGGCCTCTGGCACCCCCACACCACACCCTGTGCATGTGATGATACCTGTGTCACACCCCTGCCATCTATGCCATCAATGCAGGGAAATGCTACTATGTGTCAGATACACAGAGTGTCTACATCACTTTTACTTGTGTAGTGCAGTATTGTTTTGTCATGCCACTTGTGGGTCACAACAGGTACTGTATGCTGACGTGTCATGACTACACAACACACTTTGTGTATCTTTGTTGCATGATATTGGACTGGCAGTAGTGTTACAGAATGACAGTTGTGTCATGGACCTGTGTATGATTCTGTTCCAGGAGTCTGAGGAGAAACACTATGGACACATTGGGGCAATACAGCAGCACAGGATGGCAAGGCAGCACATCAGAAATATGACATCAGCAAGGTACAGCAGTATACACGCATGGCTCCCTAAATGCATACATGTGGAAGAGTCTATCAGGGACAATGGGGGAAGTCAGCATATTCATGCATTAATACTTTGTGATAAGGTCTGCTACCCTTGCTACATGTCACCTGGGGTATCTGAACTTACAAATGCAGAAGGTATGGTGATGGAGTTGACACATTTACAAATATCCTGTGTCCTGGTCAGACAAGTGGTGGATATCAGTTATGATTATGTATAGGAGGGCAATATAGGGCTAGCAGCTAGTCACAGGGCCATAAAGTGCATAACCATTGAGCAAAGATAACCCATACAGGTTTGCCCATATTGCTGCACAGAGATATATTTACATACACAGAGTTGGGTGATGAGAGATTAAAACCCCTACCTATCTACTATTACACAGTATAGCTTGCTGTATTTATCGCATGCACCACAGAGTTTATCTGACATGTGTGTCAGCCAGTGTTCTTAAGGTGGATGACATCAGCAGGCTTTGTAGAGGTGGAGGGCCAAACAAAAACAAAGCTTCAACCAGTACGTGTAAAAGGTGGAGGAACATAAAATGCATAACCATTGCATAGAAATAGCCCATATGGGGTGGTCCCAAGAGCTGCATGGGGATATAGTTATACACACACAGAGTTGGATGATGTAAAATTGGAACGCCTACCTGTCTACTATTACACACTACAGCTTGCAGTATTTATCACATCCACCACAGAGTTTATCTGATTAGAGTGTCAGACAGCACTCTTAAGGTGGATAACATCAGCAGGCCTTGTAGAGGAGAGCAATGTAGTGGCCAGCAGCTAGTCACAGGGCCATAAAATGCATAACTATTGCACAGATATAGCCCATACAGGATTCTCCATAGTGCTGCATGGGGATATATTTACACACACACACACACACACACACACACACACACACACACACACACACACACACACACACACATTGGCTGATGTGAGATTAGAACCCCTACCTATCTAATATTACACACTACAGCTTGCAGTATTTATCCCATGTGCCACAGAGTACATCTGTTGTATATGTGATTGCAGGCACAACACTTGTGAAGTATGCAAAGTAACCTTGTTTTAGACAGCATGAGTGGCCTACAGAGTGTCCATGCATGGTACTGTTATTGTATCTAGTATCCTAGGAGTAGGATACCTGTCATTATCCCTGCTGTGTATGTACAATTAGCAGTATGGCCATATGTGGCTGGATGCAGTTAGACTGGCAGCATGTGGCCAGAAACAAGATGGTCTGTCCACGGCATGTGCTGAACAATTGTACAGTACAACACCTGCTCACCTGTGTCTGTCTACATCTACAAGGGACATTCCACAGGCACAGGGATCTGTGGGTGAGTGGATTATGTACTGTCATGGTCTTCGTTTGGTTCCTTTGGGCAACTGTTTTGATGTGTGCGTGCAGATAACCCCAGCATTCTGAGGGTATGTGGGGAAATCTATACATCCCCACATTTATACACACACACACACACACACACACACACACACACACACACACACACACACACACACACACACACACACACACATATGTGTGTGTGTGTGTGTGTGTGTGTGTGTGTGTGTGTGTATGTGTATGTGTGTGTGTGTAACAGGGATGTCCCTATAAATGTTGTGTGTGCACATTATGATGTCTGTAGATATATGCCAAAATTCTTTGTAGCATTGTAATTTCTATAACTATATATATATATATATATATATATATATATATATATATATATATATATCAGTATTATATGTATATGTGATACATACTGATAGATACACTAATCATGTGGGAAGGGGATAGAGTCAGACAGATATGTAGAGGTAGCTGTCTGTATGTACAGATGTAGTTCCACATAGCAGGTCTTTATGAGGAAGAGGCAACAGACTTGCACTTAAGTTAGCTAAGTATAGGAGTATGCCCAGTGGGACTGTCAGCACTTACAAGGTGATTCTAGGCCAGAGCTACCTGCACTCCAGACCGGGATTTTATGTGCTTCAGACATTGGCAGCACTTCTCTGACATTGTCCACAGCATCCCCCAGCTGTGTGTTGCAATTAATATGTGACTGGGGTACATGATGTAACACTTCATACAGGGTGACAGTCTGCATACCTCTTACCATACCTCTCACCTTCTTACATCAAGAAATCTGGGCATAGCCATTAGTAAAAGTGGGTCATAGACCAAAAAATAGGGAAACATTTTTAATATTGCACTTACAAACATAGAAAGGTGACAGCATAACAGGTTTTGCTTTAGCATGAATTGTCTGACAGGTATGAAGTCTGAAGTTCAAATGCCTGTCATTATTTTCTAACTTCAGTCTTTAATGATTTTTGAGCAATTTGCAAGAAAAACACACTTTTATGAACAACAGACCAAATATATGAGCCAAAAATCTGTACAGTTGAGAGGTACACCTCACACTGCACGTTTTATCATAATGTCCAGGATTTCATTCCATATGTCTAACCTGTTCCTCATACATTTTTGGTGTTCCAGTAAAATGTTGTATAAGGCAGACAGTGAATAGTACTAACTACAGACAAACATTTGAGTGTTGGATGTTATATCCTTCAGAAATGCTGTACTGATGCAATGCTCTTTCATAGTAGCCACCTTCTAGGTGAATCAGAGCATTTGAATTTCTGTCTCTAGTTTTGGCCCTTTGTCCCCCCATTCTCTCTGGCTTTGTCCAGCTTTCATGCAGTAACAGATTGAAGGATATGATAGTCTGTGGGGACGCCACCATATAACTACCTCACATGTAAAAGGTGTGGATACTGCCAGATTCAAACCAGCCAGGCAGGGATGTGTCATTCATCACACAATCAACAGCATACAGACATACATTTATTTATTTTTTTTATTTTACAGTTTGTTTATTGGGATAGTCCATTGGGCTGAGAAGAGCCCATTTTCAATGGAGTCCTGAGGAGAAAAGCTCCATAAGACATTATACAAATTTAGACAAATCATTAAAAATCTGTAATACAGTATACAGTTTACAGATGAAAACAACATTTCACTAAATATTTACAAAACATGTCAGAAAATATTTTCAAAATACCTTAGTTTATACAGTGGAGAATATAAAAGTAGAAGTGAAAGGAGCCTTGCATAGGTATCAAATGAGAGTTATAGCAGGAGTAGAGAGGAGGGGATAGGAAGGGATTAAGTGCAAAGTAAGAAGAGACAGAATAGTAAGAAGACATGGTATATGAGTGGTAAAAGGAGGTGGGAAGAAAGGAGGGTAAAGGTAGAGTTAGGTTAGTCAGAGGAAGGAGGAGAGAGCAGGAGGAAGAGTGAGAAACGTGGCAAGAAGGTAAACAGTGCTCAGCAGTCAGTGTACATGCCCCCATGAATGGTCACACTCATCATGGTGATGCACTGTGCAAACATACTCAAACCTGATGAAACATGTGCCCCAAAGGTAAACAGAGCATAGCCGTCACTGCACATACTCCCCTGCTCAGCAGAGTGTGCCTCTGAGCTCCAGTGAGCACCGCCTTTGATGTCAGCTACCTCTTCTGTGGACACCAAAATGGTTCTGTGCCTACACAGATGAGATCTGTTGAAATGGATCCCCATTTGTGCTATTCAGTAACCCCATCTCATTTGCATAGGGTTCTATGCACACAACCTGGAAATAACACGGTTCCAGGCACTGCCTCCTTAGCAACAGACCCATTCCACCATTGTAGATACTCCATGCAGGGTCCTATAATATGTTTTTTGTCACATACCACGAAATTTCATTTTTACACTTTTTACATTTTTTTTTCATAAAAGCATGTTTGAACAGTGCAACATGCCATGGAAACATACCCAGATCATTAAAAAAAAATAAAATTATTTTTAAATTATTTTTCATATGATTTTGGACAGACGGTGGATGGATTTGCACATATCTGAGTCTGCTATGGTACTTCTGCCATTTACCTGCCCTTTTATGGCCCCTGTTGTTTTTGTTACATCCTGTACATCGAATTTTTCTGTGCACACTATGGATACCAACACAGAGTCTGCAGGATGGCCTATCTGCTTCCTGGATTGCTCTAATTCCCTCATTTGCATACATTTCACCTGATTATCAGGTGATTTGCATGCCACGAATATTTCCGTGTAGGCGCATGCATGCATGCCGCCCAGCTCTGTTTACTGAATTGCACACTTGCTTACTTTTGTGTAAGCAGTTTGGCACTATGCCTACATGGAAGACAAGCCCATGTAGGCTTTATTAAATTCCCCCCTATGATTTCTTGAACAGGATGTCTCAAGCTTTGTTTTAAACCAACATATTTCCAGTTGTAGGCTCATTTTTAGGCTCAGCTCTACTAAACCATATGCTTTGCAAACAATCCAGATCAATAACTATTCAATCACCGCAGATAATTGGAATGCAAACTATTTTTCATCAGCTAGTTATCATTTAGCAATTGTTTTAATGTCAGCACATCGTCTGAATACAGTTAGCACTGGATGTCACTTATTAATAGAGTGAGTAATGGATTAATTCATTTATGCAAAATACTATAGCTACAATGTGTATACCAACAACATAACAATTGTTTGAATATAAAACACCAATCAATTCCTTACAACAAATACATTAAGAAAACAGCAACAACCTAGTGCCATAATCTACTTCTAATATTCAAAACCACTTTTGTTCTATATTTCACAAAAAGTCCAGCACAATTCTAGAATTTGATTACCTGGGTACTGGAAAAATGAGATTTTATCATATTTAACATTTTTGACTAGGCCACTGATTCAACTAAACTTGCATTTCTTCTTATATTTACTAGTTGTGCTACTGTCCTTTTCTTGCTTTTATTTTAATTTTACAGTGACACAATAAAACGAGTAAATGATTCACTATAAATACTGGATACTGCTAAAATATAGTGCGGTAAAAGAAAATGGAATGTGAATGTAGTCTCTTGTGACTCAGTCTAGGCACGAGAGATAATATATGCCATTCTGCATGTGTGGTTTCTCAGAATGTGAGAGTTAGCAACCTGCAAATAACTGCTGACATAGAAACAATCCATAAATGATGCAAATCCCCCTCTAACATAATAACAATTCTACTTTGATCATCTCATATCTGAGTGCACCTATGAAGATGTTACACTGATGTATAACCAATGTTTTTCCACAAACTATGCTATGTCATCTCCAAATGCTCCATTAGCATTCCTTTCAATTGTTCTTGGATTTAGCAATCTTTTAAAACAGTAATTGGACATAGCACTGAACAGGGAAGATATGGTTGTCATTGCATCTTAACTAATCAATACAAGTTAGAGTGAGTACAGTGGAATCTCTCCAGACAGGTTCTGGGATATTTAAATCATTTATATGAAGACAAAATAAGTTAAGTGCAATTATTATATATGGGCAAATTTTAATACTCAAATCTTGGCATAATCCTACCTTCTTTAATAACTGAATTTTACTCAGCTAATTTCTGCTCCATAATTTCCTGATCATGCCAGAAAAGAGTCTTTGAATTGGTCCATTCCAAATCAAAAACTAAATTAATAAGTAAATAAGATTCCTCTGAAAACATGGGTTGAAACATCATCTTCTTCCGGCTGTTCCCGTTAGGGGTCGCCACAATGGATCATCTGTTTCCATTTCTTGCTGTCCTCTGCATCTTGCTCTGTCACACCAACCACCTGCATGTTCTCTCTCACCACATCCATAAACCTTATCTTAGGCCTTCCTCTTTTCCTGTTACCTGGTAGCTTCATCCTTAGCATCTTTTTCCCAATATACTCAGCATCCCTCCTCAGCACATGTCCAAACCAATGTAATCTTGACTGTCTGGCTTTGTCTCCAAACCTTCCAACCTGGGCTGACCTTCTAATATACTTGTTCATAATCCTGTCCACTCTCGTCACACCCAGTGCAAATCTTAACATCTTTAACTCTGCCACATCCAGCTCAAACTCTTACCTTTTTGTCAGTGCCACTGTATCCAACCCATATAACATAGCTGGTCTCACTACCCTCTTCTAGACCTTCCCTTTCATTCTTACTGGTACTCGTCTGTCACAAATCACTCCTGACACTCTTCTCCACCCACTCCATCCTGCCTGTACTCTCTTCTTCACCTCTCTTCCACATTCACCATTACTCTGAAATATTGATCCCAAGTATTTAAACTCATCCACATTCACCATCTCTACTCCCTGTATCCTCACCATTCCTCTATCCTCCCTCTCATTCACGCACATATATTCTGTTTTAGTCCTGCTGACCTTCATTCCTCTTCTCACTAGAACATATCTCCATCTATCCTAGGTCTCCTCCACCTGTTCCCTACTCTCACTACAGATCACAATGTCATCTGCAAACATCATAGTCCACGGAAACTCCTGTCTGATCTCATCTGTCAACCTGTCCATCACCATTGCAAATAAGAAAGGGCTCAGAGCTGATCCTTGATGTAATCCCACCTCCACCTTAAACACATCCGTCACTCCCACCGCAGACCTCACCACTGTCACACTTCTCTCGTACATATCCTGTACCACTCTTACATACTTTTCTGACACTCCTGACTTTCTCATACAATACCACAACTCCTCCCTGGGCACCCTCTCATATGCTTTCTCTAAGTCTACAAAAACTCAATGCAACTCCTTCTGACCTTCTCTGTGCTTTTCCATCAACAGTCTCAGAGCAAACATCGCATCTGTAGTGCTCTTTCCTGGCATGAAACCATACTGCTCATCACTAATCATCATGCCCCTTCTTAACCTATCTTCCACTACTCTTTCCCATAACTTCATGCTGTGACTGATCAATTTAATCCCTCTGTAGTTACTACAGTTCTGCACATCACCCTTATTCTTAAAAATCGGTACCAAAACACTTTTTCTCCATTCCTCAGGCATCCTCTCACTTTCCAAGATTTCATTAAACAATCAGGTTAAAAACTCCACTGCCATTTCACCTAAACACCTCCATGCTTCCACGGGTATGTCATCTGGACCAATAGCCTTTCCATTCTTCATTCTCTTCATAGCTATCCTTATTTCCTCCTTGCTAATCCATTGTACTTCATGATTCACTATCCCCACATCATCCAACCTTCTCTCCCTCTCATTCACTTCATTCATCAACCCCTCAAAGTACTCTTTCCATCTCAACACACTCTCCTTACTTGTGAGTATGTTTCTCTCATTAACTTTTATCACCTTTACCTGCTGCACATCTTTCCTAGCTCGGTCCCTCTGTCTAGCCACTTGGTACAGGTCCTTTTCTCCCTCCTTAGTGTCCAAACTTTCATAAAACTCTTCATATGCCTTATCCTTAGCCTTCACCACCTCTCTCTTTGCCAGGAACTTCATCTCCTTCTACTCCTGTCTACTTTCTTCATATCTCTGACAATCCCACGTCTTCTTTGCCAACCTCTTTCTCTGCATACTCTCCTGTACTTCCTCATTTCACCACCATGTCTGCTTGTCGTCCTTCCTCTGTCCAGATGTCATACCAAGCACCTTTCTAGCCATCTCTCTTACTAGCTCTGCTGTAGTTACCCAGCTATTTGGTAACTCTTTACTGCCACCCAGTGCCTGTCTTAACTCATCTCTGAACTCCACCTCACAATTACCATTTTTCAATTTCCACCATTTGATCCTTGGTGCTGACCCCACACTCCTCCTTCTCTTCTTGATCACCAACGTCATCCTACAAACCACCATCCTATGCTGCCTAACTACACTTTCCCTGGTCACTACTTTACAGTCTCCAATCTCCTTCAAACTGGCCCTCCTACATAAGATATAATCCACATGTGCGCATCTTCCTCCACTCTTGTATGTCAACCTATGCTCCCCCCTCTTGTTAAAATACGTATTCACCACAGTCATGTCCATCTTCTGCTTCTTCTTTCAGCTGCTCCCGTTAGGAGTCGCCACAGCACATCAACTGTTTCCATTTCTTCCTGTCCTCTTCATCTTGCTCTGTCACACCAACCACCTGCATGTCCTCTCTCACCACATCCATAAACCTTATCTTAGGCCTTCCTCTTTTCCTGTTACCTGGCAGCTTCATCCTTAGCATCTTTTTCCTAATATACTCTGCATCCCTCCTCAGCACATGTCCAAACCAATGTAATCTTGCCTCTCTGGCTTTGTCTCCCAACCTTCCAACCTGTGCTGACCCTCTAATATACTTTTTCCTAAGCCTGTCCATCCTCGTCACACCCAGTGCAAATCTTAACATCGTCAACTCTGCCACGTCAAGCTCTGACTCCTGCCTTTTTGTCAATGCCACTATCTCCAAACCATATAACATAGCTGGTCTCACTACCCTCTTGTAGACCTTCCCTTTCACTCTTACTGGTACTCGTCTGTCACAAATCACTCCTGACACTCTTCTCCACCCACTCCATCCTGTCTGTACTCTCTTCTTCACCTCTCTTCCACACTCACCATTACTCTGAACTGTTGATCCCAAGTACTTAAACTCATTCACCTTCACCACCTCTACTCCCTGCATCCTCACCATTCCTCTATACTTCCTCTCATTCACACACATATATTCTGTCTTAGTCCTGCTGACCTTAATTCCTCTTCTCTCTAGAGCATATCTCCACCTCTCCAGGGTCTCCCCCACCTGTTCCCTACTCTCACTATAGATCACAATGTCATCTGCAAACATCATAGTCCACGGGGACTCCTGTCTGATCTCGTCTGTCAACCTGTCCATCACCATTGCAAATAAGAAACGGCTCAGAGCTGATCCTTGATGTAATCCCTCCTTCACCTTAAACACATCCGTCACTCTCACTGCAGACCTCACCGCTGTCACACTACCCTCGTACATATCCTGTACCACTCTTACATACTTCTCTGACACTCCCGACTTCTTCATACAATACCACAACTCCTCTCTAGGCACCCTATCATATGCTTTCTCTAAATCCACAAAGACACAATGCAACTCCTTCTGACCTTCTCTGAACTTCTCCATCAACACTTTCAGAGCAAACATTGCATCTGTAGTGCTCTTTCCTGGCATGAAACCATACTGCTGATCACTAATCGTCACCTCCCTTCTTAACCTAGCTTCACTACTCTTTCCCATAACTTCATGCTGTGACTGATCTGTTTAATCCCTCTGTAGTTACTACAGCTCTGCACATCACCCTTATTCCTAAAAATCGGTACAAAACACTTTTCCTACATTCCTCAGGCATCCTCTCACTTTCCAAGATTTCATTAAACAATCTAGTTAAAAACTCCGCTGCCATTCAACCTAAACACCTCCATGCTTCCACAGGTATGTCCTCTGGACCAACAGCCTTTCCGTTCTTCATCCTCTTCATAGCTATCCTTACTTCTTCCTTGCTAATCCACTGCACTTCATGATTCACTATCTGCACATCATCCAATTTTCTCTCCCTCTCATTCTCTTCATTCATCAACCCCTCAAAGTACTCTTTCCATCTGCTCAACACACTCTCTTCAGTTGTGAGTACCCCCTCTTGTTAAAATACGTATTCACCACAGTCATGTCCATCCTTTTCGCAAAATCCACTACCATCTGACCTTCTGCATTCCTTTGTTTAACACCATACCTACCCATCACTTCCTCATCCCCTCTGTTCCCTTCACCAACATGCCCATTGAAATCTGCTCCAATCACCACTCTCTCACCCTTGGGTGCAGTCATCACCACTTCATCCAACTCACTCCAAAATGTTTCTTTCTCATCCACCCAACTTGTGGAGAATATGCACTAACAACATTCATCATTACACCATCAATTTCCAGCTTAATAAACATCACTCTATCTGACACTCTTTTCACCTCCAAAACACTCAGCATACTGTTCCTGCAGGATAATTCCTACGCCATCTCTCCTCCCATCCACACCATGATAAAACAATTTGAAACCACCTCCGATACACCTAGCCTTACTCCCCTTCCATCTGGTCTCTTGCACACACAATATACCAACCTTCCTTCTGTCCATCATATCAGCTAGGCTGAATGCTAAACTAAAAATAATGACTATTTAATCACACAGTGTTTACTAGGACTTATTTATTGTTTATTTTTGTCATCTGCAGAATATTTCTCTTACAGCTTTAAACTACATGCAGGTAATTTTATGGGAAACTTGGAAATCAATTATATGTTTTCAAACATGAACTGATAGATTTAGAGATTGTTGTGTTATTCACTCACATCTAGGCATCTAACTCACTGAAGGGCATCCAGTAACCTTAGAACATTTGTCTGTAAGTGTTTCATCAGATTTTTCACTTCCATTTTCTCCACTGTAAACACAGTTAAAAGCATTTTAATACAATGATTACTCAATTGTTTCTCAAGTACCTTGTTATTTTCCTAGAATTTACAATATAATCCTGTTAGACACAACTCATCATCACTAACAATTTTAATAAGTAACAAATATTAATGTTCTTTTAAGTAACAGCTTGTACTTTCATGATTAAGTAGCTGTTAATATATTTATAAATAATTAAATACCTTGCAGAAATAACATTGTTCTGTTTTGTTTATAATAGAAAATAAATAGAAATGCTTGACTACACAACGTGAATATATAGTAATATTTGTGCAAAATAGCTTGTTTAAAAGTTCACTTTAAAACAAACAGTAGCTGAGAGGAAATTTTCATCGTGTGGAAAAATATTCAGTTTTTCTGCAACATTTTTTTATACAACTGCCAAGCAACCAAGTCATACAATAACTAAACATATCACAAATATGCCAAGTAGGATTTAGAAACAGCAGCTCATAAACCATTTTTTATGATCACAAGTCAAATTAGTTCCATTCATTTGATCCTCATATTCTTACAAATATATGTCATACATTATTTCACTCACAGGTTATTTGTCAGCCCATATTTACTGAATGAAACAGATTTATTGAGTAATAAATGGTTGTCTGGTCTAGTAGTAGTCTTAAGTATAGACTGTCAGCAGCAGTAAAAGTGTACAATTATACCAGTGAAAAGGAAACATACACAGGGCAAGTCTGTGGGTCAGAAATAAATACAATAGGTTCTGTGTTATTTTGTATACTATTCCAGTGCTAAAGGATTTAACACAATCAGTACCACTACTAGTTTTTTATTTTGGTAGGCATTCAAACATGTAAAGCATGAATTAATATTTGGGGCTGTGGAATTCTTATATTGTTGATGCCATTAGTTTCTTAAAAACTAACTGAGGTATTCAGGAACTGCCTAGGTAAAACATGACTAGAAAATGCTTTATGCAAACAGTATTTGGATGAGTTTCTGCGTTACTGGAAATACATTTAAATAGAAATTGAAGCTGACGAATGAAAAAGATATATTTTCATTTCAGATTGATGTTTTAATTGCATATTATTCTGTATGCCAAAAAAATACATCTTGCATTGCAGGTAGTGTGTGTGTGTGTGTGTGTGTGTGTGTGTGTGTGTGTGTGTGTGTGTGTGTGTGTGTGTGTGTGTGTGTGCAAATGCTCATGAGTGCATCTTAAGTGTGCCTGAATGCCTCTCTGTATGTAGTGTCCCAGTAAATTAGCTCAGGCCATTGTGAGTTAGCTTGTAAAGCATTAATGGATGACTGAAAATTGTTTCAGATAGAGGCCGGACAGCTCCTTTGTTATACCATTAACTATCCAATTCAGCATGTGAACAGTTTTTCAAATTGTTCTTCTCAGATGTGTTCCCATTGCACATTATAAATTTTAAGGAACAAAAGACTTTTTGGTTGCCAGGTATCTCTATTTATGTCAAAGGGCACAAAATCCATCAGGTGATGTTTTTTTTTTTATTTAGACTTTTCAGCCACAAAATAAGACCAAAACCAGACCAAGAACCAATTCAAAAGGCAAGAAGCAAGGTGGAGAATCAAAGCCATTAACAAATCCTTTCATAGAACATCAATAAAGTCATTTATCACTTTCATCCAAACTGGACTTCATTAGAATGAATACACAACACCTTTAACTTTTAAATAAATACTAGTACAAGCAGTGTTCAAACAAATCCCATTGGATGACAGGCAGCCAAGTAACAAAGATTAATTAAGAACAGTCAAGGAAAGAAATGGATCTTAAAGTGACCCATCCTAAAAAGCTGATGAAAGTAATGACAGGAACAAGCTCCCAGTTTAAATCATTAAAAACATAACAAATCTATGTACATAAAATACCCAAAAATTATATGTATGTATGTGTTATATGCCTATATACGAAGGCAAAAAAAATGTTAAAATGCATAAATTACACTTGCTTAAAATGTGATCCAATAAAAAAAACATATAAAACATAAATACAGTTGACTAAAAAAGTTATTATGTAACCCTTTATAAATATTGAGAAGACTTGAGGTGCAATACAAAACCTGTAGACGACATATCATTCAAGTCTTGACCGTTGGTAAAGTCAAACTTTAATTGCTACCTCAACTCCGTCCATGCAAGTATGTCATTCCATGAACTGGCCTGGTAATGTTGTCAATGCTGTCAAGGATATAAAATTTAAAATAATGTGCGACATTATCTGTGATGTGTCTATACAAAGCATTATTCAAATTGTAATAATAAACTAATAATGTGAATAAACTACAAATGAAATCTCTCATCCAGCTAAACAACCATGGATGCAGAAAATATAGATAAGTGCTTTCGTTCCTTTATTAACAATTCACAAAACTTCATCAGATAAATTACATACTACCTCACTTCCTTTATATATATATATATATATATATATAGTTAAAAAGCCTATCACAGCTCTTCATTAATTGGGAGGGTGGCCTAATGGTTAAGGTGTTTGCCTTACAAACACAAGGTACAGGGTTTGAATCTCACAGGGGATAACTATTAGGCTTAAAAAAAAAGCAGTGCGCCTAGTTTAGACCTATGAATCTATAAACAAATTATCCTACCATCTTAAAGGAACTACCTACGTAAAACAATTCCCTGTTATTTATGTCAAACCAGTAAACTTAAACCTCAATAACGTACATACAAAGAAACAGATTTTGAAATCGGTGTGTTGCAAGTATCCATTTTCTTCCTTTTCAGGTATTAAATGCCAAATAAAAAATGTGCTAAAATTTGTAAATGACATCTAAAAATTAATTAATTTAAATAAGATAAGTAAAACTCTAATAACAGTAATCCATGCCTCTATATAATATCAGATATTAAATGCTAAAAGACTACTTATTGAAATTCTGTCATTAATTCGAGGGGATTGGGTGGCATTCATTGATATCTGCCAGTACATTTCTCTGTACTCTAAAAAGGTTGACCAACCTCTCCCCCCAAAATAACAACCACTTTTTTCAAGAATACAAAATAAAAACTTTTTATTTATTTATTTTTTGCAGTTGGTTTACCAGGCTGGTCTATTGGGCCAAGAAGAATCCATTTTCAATGGAGTCCTGGGGAGAAAAGCTCCCTAAGGATAATACTCATGATCAAAGTTGTAGTTTACATAGTAAAATAAAAGTACAGATAAGAACATAGCATTTAAAGATACAATTTATAAAAAAATCAACAAATAAAAATTATAAAACATAAGTAAATATTTTCAAACATATTTGTTCCTACTTTAGAAAGATAACAGCAGGGCACAAAGTACCTGGGTGGCATGAGGGTGTTAGCAGGGATGAGAGTTAGGGGAGAAATGAACAGAGGGAGAAGAGTTAGGAGAAGAAGGGAGAAGAAAGAGCAGGGAGGTAGATGGCTGAGTATGAAGTGGAAGAGAAGAAAGGGAGGGAGGAAGAGAAGAGCAGAGAGGGAAAGAGGAGAAAAAGTTATGCAGGGTGGGAGCAGGAGTATTCCCAGAGAGATATTAGGTGTGAGTGAAGTGAGGTTTTGAAGGTAGAGTGGCTAGCGGTGGTATGGATGAATGGTGGTAGGGAGTTCTATTGGTGTGCTAAGGCAAAGGACAGGAAATCTTTACCTGGAAGACAGGTAGGTTTGTGCAGTTCAATCAGATTCTGGTTATTGGATCTTAAGAGTCTTTCAGAAAGGTGCATTTTAAAGGTAGAGGAAAGGGAGGGACAGAGGGAGGGACTGAAGATGAGTTTGTGAGATTGAATGAGTTGAATGTAGGTGAGATAATGGGGCAGCAAGTATCTCTTAAGGAACTTCTTACTGTTTTTCTTCCACATAGAATACGCATGTTGATATACTTTTTTTTAAGGGCATTTCAGTCTTCCCTATATACTGTGATAGTGATATAAATCACTCCTCTTGTATTATGGTCAAAATTACTCAATACAGGGAAGACTCTTTGATAGTTGCCTATAGTAATATATGTAGTCTCACTGATATATCTACACTCTCTACAGGCACTACACTTTCTCATTTTCCCTTGTTTTTTTCTTTGTTCCTTGTTAGTTCTTCTCAAATAAATTCTTCATATTCTTATCTCTCCTTTAAACAAAATTTGGAGAAGAACCCAGACTCTCTGTTAATTCTAACACCCCAAACACAACTTGTCAGTTCTTTTCAACAATATGCTTCACAATGGGTGAATATGAACCATAAGTTAACACACAGCTAATATTATTTTCTAAGTCATTCATCATCACTATAGACTGAAAATCTGGGTGCCTTAGAATCAAGGGATAGTGCAAAGATCTACCCCTAAGTACAAAATCTTCCCACTCTTCTAGTACTTTACAGAACTAATTCCTCTCCTTCAACATCCCTTTCAGAAGGGAGAGCTCTTGATATAATCATCCTCTGTAACCATCCTTGACAGCCTAATCATCTGATGCTTGACACAGTTTTTCTTTTGCCAATAGGGATGGTTGCTGTCAAAATGTAAAAAACTGTTGGAATAGGTTGGTTTCCTATAAAGTAGTATAATGTAGGTAGTTCCTTTAAGATGGTAGGATCATTTGTTTAATCAATATAGAGTTGTGATAGGCTTTTTAACCATATATAAAGGAAGTGAGGAAGTATGTAATTTATCTGATGAAGTTCCATGAATTGTTAATAAAAGAACAAAAGCGCTTATCTATATTTACTGCATCCATGGTTATTTAGCTGGACTTGAGAGTCCATTTTGTTGGTTACTCAAACTGTATTTATTGATGTCATACACATGCTAATAAATGCACATCTTTAAAGGATTTTTCATCTTTCACACACAAAAACCATGGCAGATTTGGCATTGGGCTAGGCACACAAGCCTAAAACTGTAACAGTAATTCTTTTGCTTCAGAAAAAAGTTTTCCATAAGCTATAATGTCAAATGTCGAACTCTGAAGAATATATTTACACTGGTTGCACCTGCCACACTTTTTCATCCATCATGGTTCATGCCCTGTGTCTACACTTTCAATCAAAGTTTTAAGGGAAATTTCTTTCTAAACACAAAACAGGGGAAGAGCCTAAGATGTTAAATTGTTCATCACCTGTTTTAAAAACATTCCAATTCCTTTTAATTATAGTGTTAATGTCCCTTGCATCCACGCTGTAATAAGGACCATGGCCCTACTAAAGTCCACTCTGTTACTGGGAAGCTTCTCGGCACTTTGTCCTTGTAGTACTGTCCCTAAAATGGGAACAAACAAATATTGTCCTCTTTTAGTAATTACTTCCCCCATGATGTCCTGAACGAACCTAACAGGATACCCCCAGTTTGCAAACATTGATTTCAGTTTTGAACTCTCCTCCAGGAAACCTTCATGCTGTAAAATAATATGTGTGAGTCTCACCATTTGCCCTTTAACTATAGCTCTATTTTGGTTACCCAGATGCCAAATTTGAAAATGCAAAAATGAGTTTGAATAGGTGGTCTTACTATAAATGGTGGACTCACATCTCTGCAGGGGTCTATTTTTGGAAATGGTAATGTCCAGGTAGTTGACTCAATCAAAAGAAGCATTGATAGTAAATTTTAAAAAGGAGGTTGTGTAATTCAAATAACAAAAAAAAAACTCCTCAAGGTAATCCATAATACCCTTTCAAAAAATAATAATGCCATCAAGGTAACGTCCATAGAGTAAACAGCGTTCAAAAAAGGTGAAGCTAGAACATACCTAAATTCACACTGGCAAAACTTGGGACACAAGCGACCCCCATGGCCATGCTAGTACCCTATTTAAAAAGCTGACCTTCAAAGTATATAAAGTTGTCCTAAAGTACAACCTCTATCAGATCAGTTAATAACTTGATCCTGGAGTGATCAAAACCACTATCTGTTCACAGGTAGTCATAGAACCATTCCAAGCCAATTCCATGGGGAATGACGGAAAACAAACTGACTATATCAACAGTGGTGAAAATAATGTCCTCATCAAACAACTCATCATAAATAGTGTTAAGAAAGTCCAAGAGTCCTTATATAAATGAGGGACCCTCCTCAACAGCTCACTTGAGATGATAATCAATGAACTGGGACAAGGTAAATGTCTTAGATGACTTAGCGTCAACAATAGGTCACAGGGGTGGGTTTGACAAATTCTTGTAACCTTTGTTATCTACAATGCAACAGTTCAAAAATCATTGTTATTACTGGGTTAGCCATATCTTTGTTGACAATGTGGTATCTTTGCTCTTTAAAACTTTATCCAGATTTCTTGTAGATTTCCTTCAAGAAAGAACATTTTTAATATTAGGGATGCCATCCCCATGTGCAGAGAAAATTAAATATGTTATACCATCCACTTCTTCCTCATCTATCTGCTAAGAACTGGTCAGGCTAGATGAAATAATTGTATTTATTAATGCTGAGCATTACGTCAGCTTTTTCATTTTATACTTTTTTCTTAATCAACACACTATTTAATTCTTCCTTACCTTCAGTCAGTGATGTGATACTTTCTGAATATCTGAATAGTTTATATTTCTCTGGGTAATTTTGATTGGTGTTTGATTCATCTTACCCAATATTCCACATAATATATTCACCATATAAATTAAATATGAAGGGTAGCAATATGCAACCTTATTACACTCCTTTACAGTTTTGAATCAGTTGGTTATTATGTAGTTTGGTTCTATTCTTGTTCTGCAAACAAATATCTTAGGATGTAAATGAAGTGTACAAGTAAATCAGTTTCTCTAGGAATTTCCACAGAGTAAAAGGTTTTATATTTATAAAGCAGAAATAAATATTTGGAAGTCCTTTTTTTGATAAGATGCACAATTATATCTCTGGTGCCACAGCCGCTCCTGAAACTGCATGGTAAATCTGACCCTTCTCATTCTTTGTATTACTGTCCAGCTTGTAGGATCTTCAGCATTATCTTGTTGACATGTGAAACCAACGCAAGTGCTCAGTGATGCAAACACTCTGCATATTTGCCATTTTTAGGAACTAGAATGATTTTGACCTTTTCCAGTCCAATGGCCACCATTATGTTTTTCAAATTTGCTGGCAAACTCCAAGCAACAATTTAGCAGCATGAATTTGCAAAATTTAACAAATTCAGTTGGATTTCCATTATTTCCTCCAGTCCTGTTATTAGTAAGGCTTTCCAAAGCCTATTTAACATCACTCTCCAGGATGCCTTGGTCTAGAAATGAGAACATACCACCACAGGTATCAGTGATATTAGACTCCTTCTTCTATAGCTCATATGTATTCCTGCCCCAAAATGATGTTTATCTTCTGTATCTGGTAGGCTGCTCCAATGTTTTTTTATCATAACTATTTTTACCTAAAGGTTTCCTTTATAACACCAGTCTTCTTCAATATATATCTTATCTTTCCCCTTCTGTCATCTTCTTCCAGTTATTTACCCCACACATTTAAACTATTATACTGCCCTTTTCTTAGCACAACTGAAAAAACCCACACTTTATTCACAATGTTGAGTGATTTCTTCCTTCTTACATGGACTTCCTCAGAACAAAGAATAGTTACCCCACCCAGCCTATTTATAAGAACACAACTAGCATATTTAATAGTCAATTAAGTATTCGCACAAGATTTAAAAACAGACAAATATATATATATATATATATATATATATATATATATATATATATATATATATAATGGAAATACATTGTCTGTTAAAAAATAGCATGTATCTCAATAAATATATAATAGCTCGTTAATGGATAAAACCAACGTTTAACCTAAAATGTTTTTCAATTTTAAAACACATGAAATAGCTGCTGTTTCATTAATTCCTGGATATTCAGTTGCATTCAGTTGCAACTGCCACTTAAGCTCACAAATATCCAAGTGAATATCTAAAGTTCTTTCTTGTAAGTCTTTCACTATCTGTTGAATGACTAAAAACTTATACTTGTGATCTTTATGATCATGTATATGTCTGCTAAGAGCATTAATGGGTTTATCATGCTTAATATCCAACAAATGTTCAGCCATTCTGTTTTTAAGCTGTCTACTAGTTTTCCCAATATAAAAAGTTGGACACTGGATACACTTGGCCAAATAAACCACATTAGAACTGCAACAATTAAAATGCCCATGAATCGATATGCTCCTATTGTTCAATCTAAATACCTCAGGAGTTTCCAATATAGAAGAGGAATAATTACATACATTACACCTAAAATTCCCTTTCTTTCTATTGGTGTATCTATCTGTCATGTATTCAGCAGTTTCCAGAATGTTTTTGAAGGATGTGTCCTTACCCACCTTATATCCAATGTTAGGGTCAGATTGCAAAATACCTCAATTCTTTGAAATAATGTCTGTTACATTTGATGTATCCAAATTGAAGGTGGTAATAAAACTGACTGAAGTATTACCATCAACTGAAAGATCTCTCTTATGCTGACAAAGTCTTACCCCATGTCCACCTGCTAATAGTGGACTGTAAAAACCAACCTTACGTTTGTTTACAACTTCATCAAATATAATGTTCAATAGCTCAATAGGATAGCCTGTCTTTAAAAACAACTGTTCTAAAAGTTGCATTTCCATAATAAAATCAACCTCCTTTGTAGTCATTCTAGCAGCTCGCACCATCTGGCCTTTTACAATAGACCTTTTTTGAAAAAAAGGGTGCCAGCTGTTATAATTGAGGTAAGAATTTGAAAAAGTAGGCTTCCTATATATTGATGACTCTAATGTATTGTCACCTTTGTCAAAGGTCAAATCCACATCAAGATATGAAATGTGTGAATCACTAAATGCATGAGTGAACTGTAAAAAGTCCCCAGTATTGTTTATATACCTGAGAAATGAATGTAACATTGGACAAGAGTTACACTCATTTCTCAGGTATATAAACAATACTGTGGCATGATCTACCCTTAACAAAACCAAACTGTGTGAGATCCAGAGTTTGGAAATTCCCTATATCTGTGTTTATTAGGTCCATGATGATGCGTTCCATAGCTTTGCATATCAGACTTGTCAGGCTAATGGGGCGATAGTTCCCAGGATCTGTAGTCACTTCTCCTTTGTGGAGAGGGATAACTGTAGAAAATGCACCATTTGGTAGGGACAAAGCCTGAGGTGAGGCTGTGATTGAACAGGGCACACAGATGATGTGCCAGTTCACTCTGTAGTTCATGTAGAACACAGCCAGGGATATTGTGAGGTCCTATAGAAGCTGTATTCTTGGTCTTGGACAGTGCTGTTTTAACCTGTGCAGCAGTAATACTGGGTGCCTGGAAATTTACTAGTAGTGTGATCGGTCCTTTGGGGCGGGGGAAAGGGGTAAAGTTAGCATTGAATTTGTCGACCAGTATATTGGCAATATATGTTGGCTCAGTATAGGAGGTAACATGTGCAGGAGCTCAGAGCAAATCTGGGTATAGCTGTTGAGATTCTTTACATAACTATAGAAGGCCTTGTGGTTGTCTTTACAATCTGCTGCAATTTTGTTTTCATAGCTAGCTTTTGAGGATTTGATGAGGGATCTCAACCTTTTATTGAGGTTGATAAGGGAGTTTTTCCAGTCTTGGGACTTCGCCTTATTCTACATCAGTTTCCTCCTTCTGTTGTAGAGTTTGTTTATGGCAGGGGACCACCAGATTGGCTTCCTTTTTTTTTTGAGGAGAGCATCTTGGTTCTGTTGGGTATGGCGAGACCCATGCATTTGTGTACGTGTTTGTACAGTACATTGGTGTATGATTCGGAGTTCATGCAACTATTCTCCATTTGCATAGGTGCCATGAAGTTACGCATCTCTGTTTTTAGGATCCCAAACTTAGCTTTGGAGAAGCTTTTCATGGTGGTTACCTTTGTGGGGGGTGGGAGGGGATGTGGATTTCCAAGGTGATTAGTTTGTGGTCGGATCTAACCAGAGAGGAGTTTTGACTATTGGTGTAGAACAATGGTCACCCATGTTAGTAATGACTGGGTCTAGGATGTTGCTACCTCTAGTGGGGCTAAGAATGAGCTGGTCCAGACCATTGGAATTAATGAATTACAGAAAGCATTGGGCAAGTGTATTGGTACATGATTAGTTTTCCCAGTTAATGGAGGGTTAGTTGAAGTCGCCCAGTATGAGAGGGTTAGGTTGGACCCTAATATTCTACAGGGTGCTTAGGAACGTGGAGTGTGAGTCCTGGGAAATGGTTGGGGACCTATAGCAGGCTACAACCTGAATCACTGTCTTACCCAATGTTAGCTGCACCTGAAGTATCTCAGATGCATTATGTTGGGCTACCTGTCTTGTGATGTGCGCATCCTTTATGAATATGGAAACACCACCTTCTACCTTCTTTGACAGTCATGTCTGACTGTCACAGGTCTTCTCTCATGTAATATATTCATTTCTTTGCTGGATGCCTTTGTTTCTTCCTGCCTTATTCCTGTCTTTCCCAAATTTTCTTCATCAGATTTTCTTCTGCTTTCCCACATATGTGCCAGAACAAACATAATCAGTTCTCTTTGGCCTTCTCTGCAATTGGAGTGACTTGGACTTCTGCTCTGATGTCCTCAGGTCATCATCTGTCCTACAGTATGTGTCCTACCACCCACCTCAGGCACTTCATCTCCATAATCTCTAGCTCCCCCATCTGCTCTGCCCTCACTCTCCAGGTTTATGTACCCTACAGTTGTATTGATCACATCATTGTTTTGTACACCTTACTTTTCAATTTCTTTAAAATTCTTCAGTCACACACTAGCCCTAAAGCTTTGCACTAGTTGGCTGCAGCCCCTCTTATTCTAGCTTTGCCTTTTTCATTCAAACTTCTCTTCTCCTCAACCAACCACCCAGATACTTGAAAATGTCAAACTGTTCCACTATGCTCCCTTCTATCTCAATGTTCAACTTCTTCTGACATTTGCTGTAGTTCTTCTTCAGAGTCTGTCTGTAGTATAAGGAGGAACTATGTACATCCTCTTTTTATTTATTATTTTATTTATTTGACATTTGTTTACCGGGAAGGTCTGACCAGGCTAGTAGCCCATTTTCAGCTGAGAGCCAGGGAGAAAAGCTCTACATGGAGACAATATAACTATAATAAAGGTACAGCTTTAAGTTAAACAATCTGAGACAGGTACAGTCCTTACAGTAGTTCATGGATCAACAATAAAGATACACCAGTTTGTTTTTATAGAAATAAATTACACAAACACATACTAGGAATATATAAATTTAGTTAACAAAAGTCAAAGATCATCATTAAAGTAAAACATTTCTAAACATCAAGGTTCAGCTCTGAGCCCTTTCTTATTTGTAATGGTGATGGACAGGTTGACAGACGAGATCAGACAGGAGTCCCCATGGACTATGATGTTTGCAGATGACATTGTGATCTGTAGTGAGAGTAGGGAACAGTTTGAGGAGACCCTGGAGAGGTGGAGATATGCTCTAGAGAGAAGAGAAATGAAGGTCAGTAGGACTAAGACAGAATATATGTGTGTGAATGAGAGGGAGGATGGAGGAATGGTGAGGATGCAGGGAGTAGAGGTGGCGAAGGTGGATGAGTTTAAATACTTGGGATCAACAGTTCAGAGTAATGGTGAGTGTGGAAGAAAAGTGAAGAAGAGAGTACAGGCAGGATGGAGTGGATGGAGAAGAGTGTCATGAGTGATTTGTGACAGACGAGTACCAGTAAGAGTGAAAGGGAAGGTCTACAAGAGGGTAGTGAGACCAGCTATGTTATATGGGTTGGAGACAGTGGCACTGACAAAAAGCCAGGAGTCAGAGCTTGATGTGGCAGAGTTGAAGATGTTAAGATTTGCACTGGGTGTGATGAGGATGGACAGGATTAGGAATAAGTATATTAGAGGGTCAGCCCAGGTTGGAAGGTTTGGAGACAAAACCAGAGAGGCAAGATTACATTGGTTTGGACATGTGCTGAGGAGGGATGCAGAGTATATTGGGAAAAAGATGCTAAGGATGAAGCTGCCAGGTAACAGGGAAAGAGGAAGGCCTAAGATAAGGTTTATGGATGTGGTGAGAGAGGACATGCAGGTGGTTGGTGTGATAGAGCAAGATGCAGAGGACAGGAAGAAATGGAAACAGTTGATCTGCTGTGGCATCCCCTGACAGGAGCAGCTGAAAGAAGAAGAAGAAGAATAAGACAGGAAAAATCAGATAGGACCCACAGTGTTCAAGCATTGTGGATGCAGGCAGTATCACAGTCATTATGTAGTTTATGTAGAGAATACAGAAGTGGATTCAGATGAGTAGATAGGAAAAATATGAATTGTGGGAGAGAAGAATGAAAAGTAGAAAATCTTGTGGTTTTTATAGCTATGGGTGAGGTTAGAGAAGATTCTGGCTAATTAATTATTGTGTGAAGTGCTGTGCAGGGTAGCCATATGAAATGTTAGGACCCACTTCAGTTAGTTTAATACAGAGACTGAATGTCCAAAATAAATTGGACTTGAATATAACAATTCTGGGATGGTCATTTTTCAGAATATTCCCTTTTTTATGAGGAATGGCAATGTTGGTGTTGGTTTATATAAGTTCCTTTGGGGTGGGCGCTTGATCCCCTACATTGGGAGATGCAGGTGGATTTGCCTACTGCAAAAAACAAGTTTGACAGAGAAAAGCTATGTTCAATGTTTGGTCTTCTCCTGGTCTTTTTTTCCAGTGTGTTGGCACACAGCATTACAAGTGATGAAATTTCACTAGGAATCCATTGTGTACATAGAGCTTTCTGTAGCATTCATTCTAGGCATACCAGCATTCAAAAGTAACAACTTGTGTTGTTTCACAAATTATGTTGTTTCCATTACCTTTACGTAATGAGGTCTCTCAGTCCCACAACATTCTACACTGTTTGTTTTGAATAACCCAGCTCCATTCTGTGTTGTTTCTTTCATGTCATTATCTCAATGCACTGTAGGGCACTTAGCAGGAGTGTTATTGGCCTTGTTGATGGAACCATGAAAGTAATCAACAGAGTTTATTACTGCACAGCAAAGTTGCTTCCTTTCCATATCCTTCGCTTAGCAGTTGGCTCACTGTCCATTAATGCTTAAGCTTAGCATGTTAATAACCAGTTTTATTGTCACATGCCTATATACTGCCTGCCTTACTGCTATTTGTGTTACAGAATGGTGTTTGTTGCCTAATATTATAAACTAAGGCAGATGACACAGGTCACTGAATATTGCTTTCTTACAACTTTTTTATAGGATTTTAAGATTGTTTTCTTATCAGACCAGTTTAAGTACTATGCATGATTGGAATGTGGGGAATCATTCAGAAATCACACTGTACTCATCATGAAGATGTTTAGAATGAACATTCGTAGGATAAACAACCCATTTCAAAGGTCAAGATTTTTGTACATTCTTTAGGGACTTGCCCCTAGATATTGTAGCTGTACAGGAAATGCACCTGTCTCATAGTGAACATGTTAAACTATCTAGATGGGGTTAGAACTGTATAAGCATGTCCTTTCAAAACAAAAGGAAAAAAAAAGGACTTCTCATTCTGTTTTTACAGCCAGTTAAGTAACATGCAGATTCTGTACACTTTAGTGTCAAAATATGCTTACATTTTTTTTTTTTTTTTTTACTCAAATGATTTTTATTTTGATGAAATAATTTAATACATTCATAACATTCAATAACTATTTACAGTATTTACATTCAGCCTGACGTTGTCCTATTCGATTCTCAGCTAGAACGTCTTCTGTGGTGGACATGGATGAATGGGCGCTCTCCTTCAAGAGTTGTGCATCAAAAGACACAACAACAACAACATTCAGCCTGGCAAAAAGGATTCAGATAAAAACATTTGTAGTTAAATAATAAGTTAATATATAAACTATGATAGTTAGGAAAAGTTTGGTTCCATCTGTAGGGTATCAGTCAAATTCAAAACTTTCCTCCATGGACTATTAACCAATGGCTTGGGAAAAGTTCTTAACTCTTTAGTTCTTTTACTTACTTTTCTCACTTGCTTAGAGAAAAACAGCTCTTGTACTCACTTTCCTCACTTATCTAGAGGAAAATAGTTTTTTATTCAGGCATGTCCAAGGGTCAGCTTCAGTGTTCTTTCCTGTCTATCTGATGAATCTGGGCATCTTGAGGTAATGTAGAAATTGCCTCATGTACACAGACAACCCTCTCCTCCTACCACCTAACACTACAACCTGTGAGAGATGTACTTATCTAGCCAAACTGGAGGTAAAGCTCTCTCCAACCAAGACTGAACTTGACAGTCATGAGGAGAAGGTAAACATTTGCACCATACCACACTCATCACATAGTCTCACTAAATCCACACACAGTAACACAAAAACATTTGCGGAGGCTCTCAATAATAATCTGTCTAAGCAAGAGAGACCTCCAAAGCAGAAATGCAAGCAACCTCCATCCCCCAACACAACCCAAATGACACATAGCCCACAGACTCAATGTGCCACACAACCACAGCCAATAAGGCAAAACAACGTACCCAACACACTAGTCATAGTTGACTCTATAGTCAGGCCACTGATGTCCCACTCACCAGGCTAAACAAGGAGAAGGTTACTGTCAGATGCCTGTCAGGTGCCAGGATCCACCACATAACCCACGCACTCAGGTCAGTCCACAACAAGTACAAATATGATTCTGGCATTGTCCATATTGGTGTGAATGACCTGAAATGTACCTCACTGGACTACATGAAAAGAGACATGGAAGAGCTCGCCAATCTTGTAGCCCAGGGAGGTATGACCTTAGCCCTGAGTAGCATTCTACCATCACCCAGAATGATACGCAGTACAAGGACAAAATGACTGACTTCAACAATTGGCTAAGCTTCTGGTGTCATTCTAAGGGGATCCAGTATCTGTCTGCTTGAGATGGCATGGTCGACAGACCACGATGCCTTGCCACATATGGCCTGCACCTGTCACCCCTGGGATTCTGGATACTGGCTAAGACTCTTGCTGCCCCTATAGTGCCTTTTTTAGGCAGGGTTCAAATAACAAATTCACCACCATAACAGGAACAGGGCAAGCAAAAACTGAGGGTAATGCTATTCAATGCTAGAAGTCACTCACTCGAGGCACTCCTTAAAATGGAGAACATCGATATCTGTGCAGTGACTGAGACCTAGTTCAAGGCTCCAGAGAGCACCCCTGCACTACCAGGCTATAACTCATACCACACTTTTTGGCCATGTAACATGGACCAAAACACCAAAGGCGGAGGTGTGTCCATATTCATTAAGGATATCCACACCTCCAGGCTAGTTGCTCAGCATAATGCATCCAAGGTTATCCAAGTGCAACTAACTCTGGGCAAAACTGCAATCTAAATTGTAGCTTGCTATAGATCCCCCACCATGCCCCAGGATTCCCACTCCTCTTTTCTTGATGTACTAGAAAATATTAGGGTTCAACCAAACACCCTAATAATGGGTGACTTCAACTACCCCACCATTAACTGGGAAAACTACTTGTTTACCAACTCCTTAGCTCAACACTTTCTGGAATTCATAAACTCCAATGCCCCAGATCAACTTATCCACACCCCCAACAGGGGCAACAATATCCTAGACCTAGTCATTACCAACATGAGTGACCGGTGTTCCACACCTGAAGTCAACTCCTTGTTGGTCCGATCCGACCATAAGCTTATAACCCTTGAGATCCACATCCCGCCCCCACCCCCCATTAAGGAAACCACAGTAAAAAATTTCTCCAAAGCTAAGATAGAAGTGGTGAACTTCATGACACCCATGCAGATGGACAATACAGTTACATCTGCTGAATCCTACACAAATGCACTCTATAAGCACTTACACGAGTGCATGGATTGTGCTATCCCAAACAGAACCAAGATGCTATCCTCCAAAAAAAAGAAGCCAATCTGGTGGTCCCCTGCCATAAACAAACTGTACAACAGAAGGAAGAAACTGTTGCAAAAGAGAGTAAAATCCCATGAGTGGAGGAACTCCCTGGTCAACCTCAGTAAGAAGCTGAGATCCCTTATAAGACCCTCCAAAGCTTGCTATGAAAACAAAATCACCACTAAATCCAAGGACAACCACAAGGCATTCTATAGCTATGTCAATAATCTAGATGGCAACACCCAGATCTGCTCTGAGTTACAGCACAAAGGCAGGAAAATTACAGAACCAACTGATATTGCCAACATCCTGGCAGATCGGTTCAGTGCTAACTTTACCCTCCTCTCACCCCCTAAAGGGCCCATATCTATACAGGAAGACTACAAAGTCCCTGTAATCACAACTACGCAGGTAAAAGCTGCACTTTCTAAAGCCATAAACACAGCATCCATGTGACTGGACAACATCCCAGGCTGCGTTTTACATTAACTTCAGAATGAACTGGCTCCCCACCTAAGCACCATGTTCAATAATAGCCTCGCATCAGGCTTTGTGCCCATTGAAAGGTGCACAGCAACAGTTATCCCACTCCACAAAGGGGGAGCCACCAGTGATCCCGGGAACTATCGACCTATTAGCCTGACGAGCCTGGTCTGCAAGGGCATGGAACATATCATTATGAAACTCATAAACAAAGACATTGGTAACCTCCAAACTCTGGATCCCACCCAGTTTGGGTTTGTGAAAAGCAGATCATGCCTCCTGAACCTCATCGACTTCTTTGAGGCAGTCACCAAAACCGTGGATGAGGGTAAGGTGGTTCACACAGCCTATCTTGACCTCGCCATGGCTTTCAACACCATCCCCCATTCTGGAATTATAGCTAAACTCACTAAACTAGGTATAAATCCCTACATCACAAGATGGGTTGCCAACTGGCTCACTGACAGAACCCACACTGTAAAAGTTGCAGACTCGAAATCTGACCTCAAAGCAGTGACAAGTGGAGTACCATAGGGTTCCGTCCTGGGACCTCTCCTGTTTGGTATCTACTTCTCTGAAGTACAGGCTAACACAGAAGGCCTCTGGTTAATGAAGTTCGCAGATGACTGCAAACTAGGAGCCATAATCAAGTCCCCAAATGATGTGGACATACTACAGAAGGGCCTCACTGAGACAGATGCCTGGTGTCAGAGCCATTGCCTCAAGCTCAATGCCAAAAAGTGCAGTGTCATCCCCTTTGGTAAAAACTCTGTACCCATGAACTACCACATAGGCAGCAATCTACTTAACACTGGATGCATGATAAGAGACCTTGGGACCCAGGTGGACAGTAGTCTCTCCTTTGATAATCACATTGCCACAGTAGTCAGGAAGTCCTTCTACGTGGCACACCTCATCATAAAAGGGTTCTCATCCAGGAAAAAAGAGGTCATTGTTCCCCTCTACTCATCACTCATAAGACCCATTATAGAGTACAATGCCCCTTTTGGAATGTACCTCACAAGACATCTGCAGCAGCTGGAAAGGCCACAGAAGTACCTCACAAAGAGGATTACTGGCCTCAAACAAATGCCCTACACTGACCACCTCAAAAAACTCCAGCTTTACTCCATAGCATATCGCCTACTCCGAGGTGATCTCTGCCTAACATATAAAGCTATGCCAAACCCAGAGCTGTTGGACATGCTACACCTAAAGAAATCACAATCCCTCTGAACTACATGCTCTAGGGACCTAAACCTTAACACAACAATAAACAGGTCATGCTGGAGGGATAGATTCCTGTCCCAGAGACTTCCGATACTCAGGAACAAGCTACCCATCTATGTCAAGCAAAGTTCTTCATTAGCACTCTTCAAGAAAAATCTTGATGAGTGGATGGGAAATAGGAAATACACCCCGGGGATCACTTCTGTGTCTCTGCTGGACAGTAGCACAGGAAAATAATTTTCTTGGGTAGCATAAGCTATGGAACCTTGCTGGCTAGGTTTAAGTAGGCCCTTGGGCCGATAGCCTAGTACCTTCCTATGAACCTATGAACCTATTAGTATGCATTTCTTCAGTGATGATAGGAATTCCCCCATTGTGGGTGCTACATTAGAGTTCCATCTTATAGTTATACATTTTCTGGCTATTGCTAACATTGTCCACAACAAATACAGGTCATCTTTCTTCATATTATTACTATTAACAACATTCAATAAAATTAAGGACTTTGTCAAAACAAATATATCAGTATAGATAGCTTGAAGAAATGTGTTAATCTCATTCCAGTATGGTTTAATATTAGTACAGTAATATGATCCAGTCAGCATTAGTGAACAGATAACATCTCCAACATAACTTGCTGTTTGAAGGGTTCATTTCTGAGAGTTTCTCAAGTGTCAAAAAGGATTTGTGTAGAAATTTCCAATGAAAAATCCTCCAGAATTGTGAGTAAGAAGTTAGTTTAACTGAAAATGTTTGTTTTATTTTCCGTTGATAATGATGCTTGAAACCCTTTAGTTAGGTATTGCCAGTAAGAATCTTTAGGAGCTGTCTTATAGACAATTAAAGTGTTATATAGATATGATAATTCATTCTTAAAATTGATGTTATTATATAAAATTCCAAAAATCCAGTTTATAATTTTTGGTATGGTTTTGAAGGATGAGTTATGTATTATTTTACACAGATCCTTAGTGTATGCTGTGACACTCTGAAGAACCAACCAGTCATTAGGGGATAGGCCATAGGTTGACAATATACTTTGTGTCTTCAAAGCTTGTTGGTTTTCAATACATTGCAACCAACAAAATAGGTTATTATTTTCCCATAAACCAAAAATCTCTCTATGTGTTTTATCAGGGAAATCCCTTGGAATAGTAAATGGTATTAAAAATCTATGCCACAGTTTTATATCTAAATTGGTGTTGATGAATTTTCTAAACACATCAAAAATATTGTTTATTACTGTTCGTTTAGTTAATTTTGTTGTATTATACTGTAAATTTAAACTTAAATAGTGCCATATCTTGTTATCTTTGTCAATTACCAAAGCATTCTTTGATAAACAATTTTCATTCATTAGTATAATGGAGTGTAACTGTTTCCAGTTGGAAGAGTATCTAGGATTTATCCAATTAATCACTATTTTAATTATAGATGTCTTTATATAAGTTTCAATCTCTGGGAATTTTAACCCCCCTTGTTCCCATTTTCTGATATGATGAGAATATGCCACTCTATTTCTTTTGGGGTACCATAGGAATTTCATCAGAGTTGAGTTACTTGCAACCTTCTGCAGGAATGGGGTACACAGAACAGAGATAAATTCTGAGGAAAGTACACCATTAGGCTAAAGGGCAGTTGTTAGTCAATAGGGATGTTGTAAATGTTTGCATTTTGTCATGTATCTCTTCTCATGTACTTTCTGCCATAAGGTGCGGAAGTTTGTTGAGCTACTTATTACCTTGTACAGGATGGTGTCCAAAGAATTTAGATGCATACTTAGAAAAGTATTGTATAAGGTAAAAGGGCAGTTGCTAGTCATAGGAGGTGTAAATGTTTATAAGATCATAGGAAGTTACTAGGCTATTGGCCCTGAGGCCCTTACAAACCTAGCCAAGAATTTAACCCTTGTTCGACAAGTCAGCACCCAATGCCCCTGTCCAGCAGGGATACAGGTGGAATCCCAGGGGGTGTATTTTCTGTTCCCCATCCACTTATCCAGGTTGCATTTAATTGCATTTAAAAAGGGTTAATGAGGTACTCTTCTTGACATGGAGCGGGAGTCTATTCCACAGAAGGAGGAGTCTCTGGGAAAAAAAATCTGTCCCGCCAACAAGTCCTATTGATGTACTATGAAGACACAGAACAAACTTGGAAAATAACAAAAAAGTATGAACACGACCTGGATATACTCCAGAAAGAATTATTTATTCACAAATAAAGTAAGGACTTTCATACAGGATAGTACCTGTACTTCTTCAGACAAGACTTGTCATGTTCATACTTTTTTGTTATTTTTCAAGTTCTATTGATGTCACAGACCAAGCTGAGGTCACGCGTGTGTGTTACTTGAGTGCAGCTTGACTTACGGATATGCAGCAGTCCCATCAAGGCTGGGTCTGATATTACTTTGTATGACAGACAGAGGTTACATCTGAGGAGTTTGTAGGAGAATAAGTAGAGGGACAGGGCCTTTAGCCTATCTGTGTACGGTAGATGTTTGAGGCCCTGGATTCTCCTGGTGAGGAACCTCTGTGGTCTCTCCAGCTGCTGCATATGGTTTGTGAGGTACATGCAAAAAGGGCATAGTACTCAATAATAGGCCTTATTAGGGAAGAATACAGGGATGTTATGACCACCTTGTCCCTGGATGAGATACCCTTACTAACAGGGTGGGCCATGTAGAAAGCTTTCCATACAATGGAGGCAATATGGTGGTCAAAAGTCAGTTTGCTATAAACCTGGGTGCCCAACTCCCTCATGACTGATTGCGTGCTTAGGACCTTGTTATTAATGTGATAATCTGTGTGGATGTCACCCTCCCCAAAGGGGATAATGATGCATTTTTTGGTGTTCAGTATGAGGCCATGTTTCTGACATCATTCATACATTTGGGTGAGACCCTCTTGGAGGATGTCCACATCACTATGAAAGCATGCAGCTTGCAGTCATTTGTAAACTTGGTCAGCCATAGCCCACTGGTTTCAACCTGCACCTCAGAAAAGTATATCCCAAACAACAAAGGCCCCAAGACCGATCTCTGGGGTACACCACTCTTTATGGGTCAACTGCTTGTTGAGCTACTTATTACCTTGTACAGGATGGTGTCCCTGTTTTGATTAGGTGGGTTCTATTAGTGAGCCAGTTTGCTACCCATCTGGTAACATATGGATTGATGCCTAGTTGAGAGAGTTTATCTATTGTACCTGAGTGGGGAATAGTACCGAAGGATTTAGCCAGGTCAAGAAAGGTAGTGTGCACCATCTTCCCCTCATCCATGGCTTTGGTGACTGTCTCAAAGAAGTCCACCAAATTTAACAGGCATAATTTCCCCTTGATGAAACCAAACTGTGTGGGATCAAGTGTTTGGAGATTGCTAATGTCCTTGTTAATGAGGTCCATGATAATCCGCTCCATGGCCTTGCAGATCAGGCCAAGTTAGGCTGATGAGTCTATAATTTCCTGGATTGGTGGATCCTCCACCTTTGTACAAAGGGATGACAGTGGTGGCTGTCCTCTACTCAGATAGGATGAAGCCAGTACTCAGGCTTTGGTTGAATAGGGTGCCTAATGGTGCTGCAGGTTCCTGTCTGAGTTCATGTAGGATGCAGTCTGGGATGTTATCTAGTCCCATGGAGGCTGTATTTTTTTTTTGCCTTTGAGAGGGCAGTGATGAATTGCTCCCTAGAGATAATGGGAGGAGGTCAGGTGCTGGGGATGTCCTGATTTACTGATGGGGATGGCAGAGGAGTGAAGTTTTCACTGAAACTGTCTGCCAGCAGGTTGGCTATATCTACAGCATTTGTGTATGTGGTGTCCTTGACCACCAGTTCTGAGCAGATCTGGATGTTTCTCTTGAAATTGCAGACATAGGTTCATAGGTTCATACTAGGCTATCTGCCCTAGGGCATTTATAAGCCTAGCCAGAGTATGTTTGGCTTTCGCCACCCATTTTAAATTAATTTTGCTATGGCCTATACTGTGCCTCTGTCTAACAGTGACACAGAAGTGATACTCCATCCACTCATCAGGATTCCTCTTGAAGAGAGTCAGTGAGGGACTCTGCCTAACCTGGACTGGGATTTTATTCCAGGGTGAAGGGAGCCTCTGGGTTATGAATCTGTCCCTCCAGCATGTCCTATTTATTTCAGTGCTGAGGTTCAAGTCTTTTTGAGGTGCAGCATGTCCCTTAATTCTCTGAGCAGGTGGAATGCCACTGAGTAGAGCTGGAGTTTCTTTAACCAGGCAGCATATGGCATCTGTTTGAGCCCTTTGATCCTCTTGGTGAGGTACTTTTGGGGTCTTTCCAGTTGCTGCAGGTGTTTGGTAAGGTACATCCCAAAAGGGGCATTGTACTCGATTATGGGCCTGATGAGGGATGAGTAAAGAGGCACGATGACCTCGCCTAATCTAGATGTGAATCCCTTCATGATTAGGTGGGCTATATAAAATGTTTTTCTAACCACTTTGGCTTGTCAAATGAGAGATTGCTATCAACTTGGGTCCCCAGGTCCCTAATTACTTCTTCTGTACTTAATGGATTACCACCTATGTGGTAATTTGTGGGCACGGATGACTATACACTTTTTGGCGTTTAGCTTGAGGCCATGGCTCTGGCACCAGTTGTCTGTTTCTATGAGGCCCTGTCAGCTGGAGAGTCGATAACTGGTTTGGAGTCTGACATGGCTCCAGCAATTCTAACCATGTGGGTTCTGTAAAACTTTGAGCAAAACCAAACTAATAAATGAAAGAAACAAGCCATGGGCAGTATGCACAGTCAACATGAAGTATTTATTTTGAGCTGACTTCTTCAGAAATACAGCAACTGACAACAAGTGCCATTTAAAAAGGCTGAACAATCAGCCTGCATTTTCCAATTAGCTCATTTAAACTCAAGTTTTAAATTTTAAAGCAACAGTTCCCATTATGGTTAACAAGTGAATAATACTTGTATTCAAAATGCAAGCAAAAGAAGCATAACACATGTGCCGTTATTAATTTAAACACAAATGAAATGCTAATAAGCATATCTAATTAGAATGTAATAATTTATATTCATGTGGGTTCTGTCCTTGAGCCAGTTTGCAACCCATCTAGTGACATAGGGGTTTATATTTAAGCTGGTGAGCTTATCTATAATGCCCGAGTGGGGTATTGTATCAGGTCCAGGTAGGCTGTGTGGATCACCTTCCCTTCGTCAATGGCCTTGGTGACTGTTTCACCAGGTTTAAGAGGCAGGATCTGAACTGGGTAGGATCCAGTGTCTGTAGGTCCCCAATATCTTTATTTATGAGGTCCATGATGATCCTTTCCATAGCTTTGCAGACCAAGCTAGTCAGGCTTATAGGATGATGGTTTCCAGGGTCCATTGAGGCACCACCTTTGTGGAGAGGGACCACTGTTGCTGCATATCCTGTAGTAAGGCTGAGATTGAACAGTAGTTTTATGTTTGGGTTTAGCTCTTCTTGGAGTTCATGTAGGATGCAGCCCAAGACACCATCTGGTCCCACTGATGCTGTGTTTTGCTTTGGATACCTGAGCATCTGAGATGTCAGGGGCAGCACTCTGCTGGGATAGATATTTGCCCTTTGGTGTGGACTGAACCTGTCAGCTAGGATGTTGGCAATGTCTGTGGGTTCAGTGTATTTTTTGTCATTTTGGACTAATTCTGAGCATATCTGGGAATTTCCACCCAGGTTCTGGACATATGCGAAGAAAGCCTTGTGATTGTCTTTAGTAGATGTGGCCAGTTTGGACTTGAAGTTTGCTTTGGAGGATTTCACTAGTACTCTTATTTGCTTGCTCAGACTGTGGAGAGATTGCTTCCAATTGGGCACCTGCTCCTTCTTCGTCCTGGACAGCAGTTTTTTCCTTTTATTATTAGAGTTTATTTATTGCAGATATCCACCAGACAGGTTTACTTTTCCTTGAGGAGGATGATTTTGTCCTGTTGGGTATTTCTGATTCCATGCAGCTATATAAGTGCTCATATAGTACTTTGGTGTAGGTTTGGACATATGTGCCAGTTCCTATGGAGGGTGAGGGAGCTGTAAAGTTGTTTATACCTTCCCTCAGGAGGTTGTAATCAGCTTTTGAGATGTTTTTTTGTTTGACCTTATCTAGGGAGTGGTTGGAGAGATGGTGACTTCAAAAGTGACTGCTTTGTGGTTGGATCTTGCTAGGATGCTGCAGTGGTTACTCATGTTAATTAATCCTAATTCCAAGATATTTTCACCTCTCTTTGAGGTGTCAACCAGCTGGGCCAAGGCATTTGCATTAACAAAATCAAGGAATCTCTGGGAAATTGTGTTTTGGTATGAGTAGTTCTTCCAATCTATGGTTGGACAGTAAAAGTCACACAGGATCAGGGTAAAGGGTTGAATCTTGATAGATTCAAAGAGGTCCAGATAGGTAGAGTGGGCATCTTGAGTCAAAGTTGGGGGCCTGTAGCTAGTTATGATTTGAATAGGGGTCCTGTCAATGGTTAACTGCACCTGGAGTGTCTCCTGTGCATCATACGGTTTGACCAGCCTGGAGGTGTGTATGTCTTTTGGGTGTACTTTCCTACAATGAAAATTCACTTTTTCGAAATGGGAAAGTACATCCCCACTTAAGCAAAAATGCACTTTAATGAAAGTGCACTTTCGCTTAAGCTCACTAGACCAAACCTACCGCACCACAATGGTGGACATTGAAAAGCATGCTATGTCCTCCACTATGGTGCGATAGTCACAGACCTTAGGGTTAGGGCAGGGGTCAAGATAAGGGGATAACCCTACTAACTATCCCCTTACCATAACCTGTGCCCTAACCGTAAGGTCCATGACTATTGCACCACAGTGGAGGACATAGCCCGGTTTGGACTATCTTCCACTGTTGTGCGGTAGTGATGAACCTTAGGGTTAGGCAAGGGTTAAGGTAAGGGGATAGCTAGTAGGGATATCCCCTTACCATGACCCGTGCCCTAAACCTAAGGTCCATGACTGCTAGCCCGTTCAGTCTAGCGGGTTTGCAAAAGTGCACTTTCATGAAAGTGCACTTTCGCATTAGTGTGGGTGTACTTTTGAAGTTCGAAGTAGTGAACTTTCATTCTTAAGAAGTACACCCGTGTCTTTTATATATAATGCAACTCCACCTCCTTTTGCTTTGCTGCCCATGGTTTGGGGTATGAATATATGATAGGGTGAGTAACCTGGTATGGCTGAGGTGCTGTCCGCAGCTTTGAACCAGGTTTTTGTGACTGCACAAATGTCAGCATCCTCCAGGGTTAAGAATGCTTGCAACGATTGCATTTTCATGTTTATACTCCTACTGTTTAGCAGTATGACCTTTGATTTGTGTTTTGATGAAATTTTCATGTTGGTAGTTTTGACCTCATGGCATTACATAAAAAGGCACTATGGGGGAGGCAAGTGCCTTTGTCAGGATTCTGAAGTCCAAGAGAGACAGATGCAGGCCATCTCTGGCAAAGCATCGTGGATTGACAGTCATGTCTTCCCAGGCTGTCAGGTACTGGATCCCCTTAGAATAACACCAGAAACTAAGCCAATTGTTAAAGTCAGTCATTTTCTGTTTGTATTGAGGTATCGTTCTGAGTGATGGTAGAATGCTGCTTAAGGCTAGGAACATACCTGCCTGGTACACATATTCAGCAAGCTCTATCATGTCTCTCTTCATGTAGTCTAGAGAGGTACATCTCAAGTCGTTCATGCCAACATGAACTATGACAGATTCATAACAGTGCCTGTTGTTGAGAGACTTGAGTGCATGGGGGATATGATGGATTCTGGTACCTGACAGACAACTAACAGTGACTTTCTCCTTATCCAGCCTGGTGAGGGGCACATCTGTGTGCCTAACAATGGACTCTTCTATGACTAATATGTTGGATTCATGTATCAGCCTTAGTGGCTGTGAGACACAGGGTGTGGCCACATGTGGTGTGTGGTATAGTGGGCAGTGGAGTTTGCGTGTGGTTATACCAAGGAGGTCTTTTTTGTTTGGGTATGTTTTTGTTGATGAGTACCACATATGTGGGTGTGTGTTGTGTAGGTGTGAGTGGTGATTGAGATGTGGTGTTTATCTTGACAACCTTCTCAGTACCAGATATACTGGATTGCAAGGGAGAGAGCATTGACTCCAAGATCTTAATGTAATTGTTTCTCTCACAAATTGTGTTCCTAGGTGGTAGTAGTAGAAGGTTATCCATGTATATGAGGCAGTTGCTACACTGTCTCAGGATGCCCACATCAACCAGACTGCAGGAGAAAGCGTTTATATTTTCTCACAGGGACTCATGCAGAATAAAATCTTGCTCAGTTGCATTTGTAACATAACTTGTAGGGAGGACCATGTTGAACTTAAACTTAACAGAAATACTATGAATGCTGCAGGGGATTACAGGTAGCTTATATAGCTATCATAGACAAAAGGTCTGTACTTGTATTCTGAGCATACAGTGGAGAACCTCCTCTCAACTGAATTATTTTAAAGGTCCATCTTTGCTCTCATTAGACCATTTTGGCTTGCTATTTGAAATAAATACGCTAGCATCTGATCTTCCACAAGCATTGTACCTCCCTGCATATTATTCCAGGGGGATGCCTTTACTATAAAGCATCAGTAATTCCTTTTCTGAAGTCATAAATAAGAAAGTTGAGGCAGCTCTTAACAGCTATGTTTGCAATAATATAAAAATATCTCCACAAACAAATAGTAGATTGGTAAGAAGGTGCTGACTGAAGGCTGGGCAAAGAGAAATACCAATGTAATTTCAGCCTACAACAGGCTATCGGTTACAGACTTTGTTGCAAAATTTCATATGCACTGTAGTTTTATTTATAGTAGGCAAACCTCATGTCTGTCTCAGTCACAGAAGGGAAGCAGACTTATTAATGTTGAAATTGGCTCAATTTCAACAAATGTTAAATGTTTGTTATTAGTGCCTGTTTCTAAGAGGTAGAGTGATCTTGCTGTTTGTAAGATACACCCTTGTTTCTGATGACTTGTCGGGGAGACCTACAAAAATATTCCTCTTAAAACTAAATCCATCAGCATTCTACTGTAGTCCTTATATGGCTACCTATTCTAACACAAAATATTCCTCTTCATGGAGGCATGCCTTGTTGGCTTCCTTTCTAAAACCAGACAAGGATTCAATGTACTCCAGTAGTTATAATTTCTCCTCTTACTACATTGAAATCATAATCTTTATTTAAGCAGATGCCAGTTTATTGTCTTAAATACCATGTAGTTTAGGAGGCAGGCATTCATGCAGACAGTGTCAGTGGAGGGTCTAGGTCTTTATATGGACAGCCACACCAGTGAGCAGTTGTGAGCAGTCAAGTGGCCACATGTTCCATTTAAAACACAACAAAGGTAAGTCAAATCTTAGCATCCTTGTAAGACAGGCGTGACATGAGCAATTGAGCACCATTTGTTTTACTTATTTATTTTATTTAGTGGTTTTATAGGTTCATAGGTGTGTACTAGGCTATCGGCCCTGGAGCCTATGTAAGCCTAGCCAAAAAGATTCCCTGGGATCTTGCTGTCTGGCATTAGTTCCCAGTGCCCCTATCAAGCAAGGCCACTGAAGTGATCCCCAGGGTGAATTTTCTATTGCCCATCCACTCATCAAGATTTCTCTTGAAGAGGGATAGTGAGGTGCTCTGCTTGACATGAATGGGAAGTCTGTTCCAGAGCATGGGTAGTCTCTAGGTTAGGAACCTGTCCCTCCAGCATCTTCTGTTTATTGTGGTAATGAGGGTGAGGTGCCTGGAGCATGTGGCACAGAGGGATTGCGATTTCTTCAGACGAAGCATATCTAACAGCTCTGGGTCAGACATGGCTTTGTAGGTCAAGCATAGATTGCCTCTAAGTAGGCAATATGAGACAGAGTATAGCCAGAGCTTTTTGACTCTGTCCATATAGGGCATGTGTTTAAGGCCCAAGATCCTTTAGTGAGGTATTTTTGTGGCCTTTCCAATTGTTAGAGGTGTCTAGTGAGGTACATGCCAAATGGGGCATTGTATTCTGCAATAGGTCTGATGAGGGACAAGTAGAAAGGGACTATGATCTCTTTCTTCCTGGATGAAAAACCCTTTGTAATGAGATGTGCCACATAGAATGACTTTCTGACCACAGTGGCAATGTGGTTGTCAAAGGAGAGGTTGCTGTCAGCCCATGTCCCCAGATCTCTGTTTATTGTGTTAACTAGGGTTCATATTAAAATACTATACTTAATATTTTGTTTTTCTTGTTTTATGTAGCAACTACTTTCTAAATTTTGAAATGTGTGGTGTATATGCTTAATATTTTGCTTTAGTTAATTAGTGTGACTTATAACAGCTTTATAGGTTCAGCACTGTTATAATGCACAGACTTGGACAAGCATGTCTGTCCTCTGCTGGAAGAAAGCACAATTTATTGCAAGATAGCATGAAGATTCACTCATTTTTAAACTATGTCTCAACAGTGTGTAGCAAAACTTTCACTGTCAACAAAGACTAATAAATTGTTTATTTAAAATATGTAGACATACAATTATCTAACCTCAGAAAGGATATTTGTGAATCTCATTTTGACGTTAGAGTTAGAGCTGTTATTTTGCATTATGCAGGCATGCAATTGTAGGCAGTTTTTTTTTTCAGTGCAAGACACTGACCAAAAATGATTTACCCAAGGAGACACAAGTTCTTTCTTTTCTATCAAATTATATTTTAGTAGGTCATGCAGCTGAAACTTAACATGAGCAGTTTCATTAATGAAATTCTGTTGATGTTTCAACACAGTATGACATTTGCTGTGGTTTGATTATAGAAGCATCTGAGGCAGTGATGTTTTCCCAGATCCCTTGTCCTGTACAGCTACTGGAAGAAAAGGCAGCTAACCAAGTTACTGCAACAGAGTATAGATAAGAGAGGTCAACTTTCCAGTTGTTCTGTTGTCTTCTCTCAGCTATACTCTTGTTTTTTGTTAGAGTATACTAGTTTCACTACAGAGTTATTGTCTTTTTGAAACTTTTTAAATAGAAGACTATTTATGATGTGAGCATAAGTAATATTAACCACCTGATAACATATGATAAGTCAATATGCACAATTTCTGCAGAAGTAAAAGTCCCTTAAATAATTCCACATTAAAGAGAACTATTACTAATGCAGTTGTTGATATTGGCAAACAATGTTTTCATCTACAAATGCAGTGCCTGCTGCCCTTAAAGAATAAATGTCCTATGTTTCATTAAAAAAATGTTGTGAGCTGATCATATTGCCATAACATTTCCTGAACTATGTTAGCTGCTCAACAGGAAATTGCTGGCAAAGACCATTCACAGGTTCAAAGGTAGTTACGAGGCATGCAGTCTAGGAGACCATTAAGCAGCCTAGTCTAAACTCCCAATTGCTCCAAAGCACTGTCTAATTACATGACTTGCTGAAGGTCAAACAATTAGGTAATAAAGGTAGGAGGATTCAACCTTGCACTCTTGGTACAAGATGCAGCTAATTAACAAGTCAAAGCTTTAGTCCTCTGCGCTAACCACCAGCCTGAGCAACAATTTTAACTATATGTAGAAATCCTTTAAAATCTGATCATGTAGCAAAGACTGCATCACAGTAATATGTAACAATGACTACATAATGAATGACAAACATCAGGATGTTTTGATCATCACACCAAATAATGCAGACTATACTAACTTGGTAAATGTCAACCCCTTCACATTTGTTGGAGCTGTAAAAGAATTCTTACAAAAATATGTTAATGAAATGCAAAAATCTGAAAAACTACTTTATACTTTTTTTTTGTTTTTTTTTTTGGTGGGGGTGCTTACATGCTTCCAGGACATCTACATCTTAGTTTTGACCTCCATATTTCTTCCCTGTTATCAATAATAGTTATCTCCTCTGACATCACTCAGTTCAGGTATGACCTAGTTGAATGGCTGATAATGCAACATTGCTGGAACATATGCCTCCAGCATTGACACAGGTGCATAATTTTCAATTGGGGCCCTATGCAGAGTTATTAAACTGTCTTTAAAACTGTCAGTGTGCATCCTATTTGATTATTTTCTTTTACAGTTATCACACAGATTTGGATTTAATTTAAAACTTTTGTTTCAAAATTTACAACATAAACACTGGCAGCCACTTTCTAAACAAAACTAAACAAAATACTTTCATGTTGAAAACATAGATAACATGAACTACAGTAAACTTCTCTTCCTTTGAAACTCTCAATTATTAAAAATCCATCTGGCAACTCACTGAAAGTATGAGAGACATGCTGGGAGTAAGTGGGAAGGGTGCAGGGATTAAAAAGACAGATGTGTAATACATTCACTAATAGCTTTGGACAGCCCATTAGACAAAAAAGTCCTTTGCATGGACAGCCCTGGAGCACTGTCTGATAAAGTAACTTGGTCAGAGTCACACAGTACACAAGCTAAAGCCAAGGAAAACAACCCCTCCACTACAGGAAGTAGCTCACTAACAGCTCATAACATTGCTCTGCTGCAATAAGTTAAAAACTGTTGTAGTCCATCATGGTACATTTCCTACCCTTGTTCCTTGAAAACAAGTTCAAACTAAACTACAAATGCATCCATAGGTAAAATATCAACATTAAACTTGTAGACTTCATGGTGTCCAGTTTAATCACAGCAAATAAGAAACAAACTGTAACAGTCAACAAAACAAGGACATCAAGTATTATACCCAAGGAACATGGCTCTTATGATGAAGATCCTGTTTACTACCGCACACGTGAACACATATACATGTGCACGCCTGCGTGTGCATGAACATGCGGGCACACACACACACACACACACACACACACACACACACACACACACACACACACACACACACACACACACACACTTGTAAGCATCAATTACACCCCCATGCATGACTGCATGCACTCAGATGCTTGCTTGTAAATAATGGCCGAGCAGTGCATTTCAACTGACAGTTGTGAGAACCACATAATCTTACAATGCCATCCATCCCCCCCCCCACCACCACCACCACCACATGCAACCTCTAAGCCCATGACAAGACCCAAAACTGGACAGATTTTAAATATTTCTCTAAGCATTTTTTGAAAGATACACCATCTGAATTTCAGATTCCTGTCATTATTTAGTGACTGTAATACACAACAGTTTGCCAGAAAACATCTACTTTTACAAGGACCAGACCAAAATCTATCTCAACTCCATTACTGAAGAATTCTGAACAAAGCTAAAAATAATAGGGGTGATGCCAAAGGCTCATATAGGGACAACTGTTAAATATTCTTTTCTTTTCTTTTATGTATTTGCTAACCAAGTTAAAAACACTGGACAGAGGGCTCCTTTTCAAGAGCACTGTCTCAGTGACCTGCAGAAAGTCACAGAGTAGGCAAATGGCAGTGGAATGATTCAAACCTTATATTTATGTCTACAGGAAACTATTTGTTAATAGCTCAGAGCCTTAAGTGCCAGGCAACTCTAGTTAACTTAAAAAGTTAACAAAAAACATATGTTGACTAGAAATGCATTTTCTGAACAATAAAAACTATGGAACTCTAATGACTGCCATACCTGAATGTAATCATTAGTGATTTACCAAAAAAATTGTTTTTATATGGTCATAGATTCTTACTATGCTATGGATCCAGGAGAATATCTGTAACCTAACCATACATTCACATCAAGTTTTTATTCCTTATATTTAAGTACTTATAACACAGAGATGAACAGAGCATTTACATGTTGCATCTATCCACGAAGGATAAGGACATTAACCAGGAGTTAATTTGCAGTTACCCATCCTTTCATCCAGAAGACATCTCAATAGTAGAAAAGTACACTAATTTTGTATTTATGTATTTATTTTGGTCCCCTTAACATCGCTATACCACCCTGGCTCCCCCAGTGCCTTACATCCCCACCACATCTACCAGCTAGTCTCCTAACCCTCTGAGCTTACTCTGGTATTTCTGAGGCCATTTGTGGATCCTAAGTTATCCAGGAGGTTTGGCAATTTTTGTATCTATCCTGGTTTATTTTTATATCCTACCCACTCCCTTTCCCAACTCCCCACACTCATTGACTAAGTCTGAGGCCAACTTCCCTTCTGTAGACCATGCCCTCCCCTTAGGGATAAATGCCTTCCCACCCTGCTACTCTGTCAGTTGCCCAAGCTACTAACTGAAGCAATATCCTTTTGGCCATAGTCAGGGCTTTATTCTTATACACCACCAGAGTGGCTGAGATGCACTTTACTTTATGTGGAGAGGAAGATGATTCCAAAGAAGCTGTATTCTCTGCCATACATATTTATCTATCCAACATGTTCTATTTATGTTGCAAAACAGATTTAGCTATCTTGAATAGGTGTTATGCCCCCACTGGACTTGCAAATGTGCAGTAAGTCTGACAGGATAAGGATTTTTGAGGATTGTTACGCGAGGTAGAGATCATGTCTTGGTAGCTTTGAGATGGTCTGCATAGTTTTTATGATTTAAGCCCTTGGGTTTCTTAGTAATAATGCACTGTGGGCATCTAACATGTGCCAACTGTTTGGACAGTTACATAATGAGGAAGGAGTCACCCCCCTCCGCACACCTTTTTAATGCATGCTAACCCTGCCCCAATCCTAACTCTGCAACTTACTTTTGAAACACCCTTTCTATAATACTATCACTGCATGAGACACACTGAAACAGCAAACATGCACAACACTAAAATTATCACCTTGCTTTACCCTAGCATTAACTCTTAACTCACCAACACTTGCAAAAACTGAGTGAAGCCATGATTGATGGGGACTGAAAATCTTTTGAAGAATGTAAAACTTTTAGCAGACTTCTACTTCTGGCTACACAATGGGGAAATCTTTATGCATAAAAAAAAATCATGCAACATTCCGAGTTAATACATTTCTGGTGCTGTAGTATCGGATCCATACAGCTGACAATATCCGTGTCTTATCATAATTGTTACTGAGTGTGCCGAAAGTAGGCATTATTGCTGTAAACACTGTAATGCTTGAAGTAGCATTTGATTCTGTAAACATGTAAATAAATACAAACATCTCTTAGGTTCCTATACATTTTCATAAGCTACAAAATGGTTTCATAAATGTCCATGGACTTTCTTAGAGATCTGTTGCATTCCAAGTGGCACAGGCAAAACAGCTAAACATTCATAATATAAACAAATCACAGTCAGTCTACTTAGTATAGTCCTTCCCTGTATTCTTATCTCATAAAATAAGTATATAAATTGCTCAAAAGCTCATTTAGGAAAAGCTATTAGCTAACCTAGCATACATATAGTTCTAATACAGCTTTCATAAACCCTGCACTTACTCACATTGCCTTACACAGGTTTCATGTAGTTCAAACAATCTCCCATAAAGTCTGTTCAAACACAAAGTTTATCCTGTGTAAAATGCAACTTATCTAAGTAAAACATCATCTACACATATTAGACAGATGTCATATAAATACACTGAGGTGCCAAATAATAATGGCTGTCTACTAGTGAGTCAGACTGTGCTGTTGTCTATCAGACAGTCTGAGACAGAGGGGCACATTCAGCCAAAATAGTAGTGACTGAACAAAATGACTAAATGACATGATAACAGAGGAATCCATGAAAAGCTGAATTAGATAAGCATTCCATTTTCACACTTTAGAATAGCCTTAGGCTCACAAAAGATGGCAGCAGTTATTGTTTTGTTAAGTTTTGCTTACAGAATGCATTTTTTTTTTGATTTTCAAGGTTTTGATCCCAAGTGCATATGCAAATGACTGGAAGCACACTAATGGTAATATTTAAACCCTATCTAAAATATACATCAGAGTGAAGGCCATTGTGCAAATTCAATAAATCTTACAGGGTCATTTTTTCTGTCTTCATGTCGGGGTGTGATGCGAACATGGGGAGCAACGAGTTACAGATTCAGTAAAATCTGTGTAGTGGTGCTCAATCATGGGCATTCACGCTCTTAAATGGAAAGTTTCTTGGGATGCAATTTTCAGCATAAGTAGCTGAAATTTATGCTAATGAAGGAAACCAACATGGTGGAGTGGTCCAACAACCCTTCACACAACCATGTAGGCTCCCTGCCCATGTTGGAAGTGTACACATAAGCAAGGGCATGTAGAAATCTTGAAATATGGACAGAATGCCCATGAAAAGCTAAAAACGTGTATTGAATGGCAGAGCATGTCCAAAAGAATCAGGGGGTGTGTCAGGTCACTATAAATTTTATAATTTTCATTTTAGCACAATTTTGCACAGCATGCCACTATGCATAAAACATTTGAAAAGGAATTATAGAAACATAATTCAAAAGATGGGTATAATGTATTGTCACAACAAGTGCAGTAATATCCTGCATTGTGTCTTTAACCCTGTGCTCCCGTGCTGTTGCCCAGCTTACATGGCTACTATCCATGTAGTTTCCAGGCTGTCGGCAAGGTTATTATGCAAATTATGTAAAAAAGCAGGGATTTGTTAAATCACAAAAAACAGGGACCATGTAGGGCTGATCACTCCATGTAAGCTCCTACATGGTGTTTATGTTTTCCATAGCTGTTGATGACATCAGGGGGGATGTGTCAGGTAACTTTGTTGTTATTTTATTGGGTTTTTTGAGCATGTGCGTGCAGTGTGCCACTTTATGCAAATGGCAATGATTATGTAATCCTTACTTGTGTGAGACCACCCACTTACCAGACATGAGCTAGACATCCAAAAATAGAAACAGGATGCATTCAGTCAATATGGTGAGAACTTCTGGGCATTACACAAACTCACTAAGCAGGGCTGTGCTCTACTAATTCCCTCTAGTTAGAAACCTTTGCTTGAGTACTCCTGTGGTGACAGCTGTTAGGTATCGAACTAGGATGCAGATAGTCTTGGCTTCAAGTGCAAGGTATGTCAACTTTTATCATACTGTGCTGATATTGGACATCATAGAAATGAAGTGCAATTATCAGTAATTAACATATTCTGTACATATCATGGCAACAGGGACGAAATTATATAAAGTTTTATATGATTTACTGTTATTATGCATAGCTGCTCTCTGCTGCAGATTGATGCAGAGAGAGCAATACTGTCCACTGCAGCAGGAGTTATAAATCCTGGTAATTTTATCCTAATCAGGTGAATGTCATCTAAATTAGCCAATACCACATGGTGGACCTAATCAAGAAATGTATAAAGTATGCATACACCCTACATTCTAATTTTCTCTCAACACTTTAACAACATTGGAGTAGAAACTTGCAACTTTTAATTGACATAATGCTAGGGGCTGCTGTAACTATTCTTCATCTACATATGCTCAAGGCTGAAGTCAATGCTGCTGGTGCTGATGACAATAGGCCTATGCCAAGAAGGAGAAGAGTGTTCAGGCTGAAGGTCACCTTCCAGGTGCTACATGAGCTGGAGATTGTAGAGCACTACAGGGTGGAAAAGCACCCATTACAAGAACTCTGTGAGATCTACATACCTCAACTCAGAGTCAAAGTCAGAGCAAACCGAGGAGAACCCATCCCAGTGGAAACTAAGGTATCTGTAACTCTTAGGATATTAGCTACAGGTACTTTTCAAAGATCAAGTGGAGACATGATGGGGTGTCACAGGCAATATCATTCAGGCTCCTCCACATTTCATGTTATCAAGGGTGTTCCAATCAATATTCACATCTCATAGCAGGATGGTTTCATAGGGTGTGTTTTGAGACACCCAAGAAAGTATGTTTTCAATAATTGGGATGCTTTTATCATGTGGGACATAAACAGAGCCAATAGCAAGCTTTTTGTGGTCATTAAGGTGGCAATTTGGTATTAGGATTTCGGCTGGATGAAAGCCCGGTAGAGTAACAGGTAGTGGAGAAAGTGTCAGGTGGTGAGAGTATAGAACTGCTATACCTCTACCTTCTTTTGTGGTTCTATCCAGGTGATAGATGTTGTAGCTGGGGGGAGGGTGTAAAATATCAGAGTTAGGGATATGGGGTTTAGGCCAGGTTTCTGATAGTACAATTAAGTGAGGAGAGTAATTATTCAATAGGCTTTGAACATTGATGACTACATAGATAAGTGTTTGGAAGAACGGGAGATGGGAATATTGGATGCTGGGGATGCAATGTGTATGGGAGTAGTGGTTAGTAGGGTTGAGGGGGTGAAATGTTTGAGCAGAGCCAAAGTGTGATAAGGATGGCTCTGGGTTAGGGTGGATGTCACCTTCTAGCAGGAGAATATAAAGTGTGGCGCTGGGTTTTGGAGAATAGCATTTTTGAGTAATATATTCAGGTTTAAGTCTATTGCAGAGGGTGGAGGATAGTTGGAGTATTTCATACTGGAAAAGGTGAGCGAAAGAAGTGTTGTGTAGTGAGGGAGATATGTTAAATGATGTAGTGTTTAACTGGCTGTTATCATAGTAGGATGAGGTAGATGTTGATTTAAGATAGTGGATGTTGGTATGATATGATGTAAGTTGTGATACCCGTGCCCTGGCCCAGCAATCAAGGAGCCTCAGTCCTCACCACTAACACCAGAGAGGGCATCTCATATATGAAGAAAGGATAACAAATGCACACAGTAAAAAGCAATTTCCCTTAAGAGCACACAGAGATCACAGTCAGTCGCTGGTCGCTCTCCAGGTCCCCAATAAGACTCCTTACTGGCACAGCTATAGGGTCCAGATCTCAGCCAGCTGGGCAAGCTAAAATCTCCAGCACCCTTTCTGTCCAACCAGTGCTTCATGTCCTTGCCCAAGTAGCTGACACACACACACTTTGAGATAAGAGTTTATACAACCACACAGACATGCCTGGGAAAGGCTGGCACAGGTTCTCCAGCTGTGCCCCTATTACCCAGACTATACAGTAGTACCGCCTGCCACCACCCAGCTAATATTTATCAGCTACTCAAAGGCCCTTAAAAGGGTGTCCAATTATTACCGTGCAATATTATTATCCAATTGGTAGTATAACTAAACAGGCAAGACTTATTAGAGTGACTTGGTACAGTAATCACTAAAAATATGCAATGTACTCTAGAGCTTAAATTATCTCTACAAAAAACAGCCACAGTTGAAAGGTTTTAAAATATTTAATAATAAATAATAAAAACACAAGACAATACTTCTTACTACCCAGTGCTAGTCAAGAGTTCAGAGATCACAGATAAATACTTAAAATAATTCAGTAATACAGTTCTGACATCACAGAAAAACACTTAGTCTAATCTTTCTAGTTCCTAGCTATTTCTAAAAGAAAACACAAGTGCAAGATAACTTACATAAGAAAACAGGCAGAGTGCTGATGAGTTGGATGGTCAAGACAAAAATGCTTAATAATCTCTGTTTCTCTCTGTTTATATTGAAATTGCAGTTCTGATTCACATTACATAATTATTCACACTTTCTTGGGGTTCACAGGCTACACATTACATCATTATTCACACTTCCCTGGGTTCCCAGGCTAACAGAAACTGCATTTACATTCTTAACATCTCCTTTTGTTATCTTGCAGCTGGTCAGGAAGCAGAGCAGTAAAAATACATTTGCATGTTTAAATCTAGCAATTTAACTCTTGGTTAAAACAATAGCAAGAATTACTTCATCCTGATCCTTCGGAGCAACTGTCTACATCAAAGGGTCACAACATGCTTTACTTTGGTCAGTAGAGTGCACTTTTGTCACATTTTTTTCAGTTACACATGTAACACTATTTCTTTACATTTAATACAACAAGCCTGTAGTTTACATTCATATTTACAATAACAGAATTATCTTCAAAATTCTATCTGGCTAGGCTGGCAGCCTTCATCTATCTTTACCCACTCTTCACATAAGGGTGGTGAGCAGAAGTAGTAGTGATGTTATTATCAGACTTAGGAACATGGTTAGAGGGTGTCTGAGGAGGGGTTGATTGGAGGTGAGAGGACAGGGGAGTGTAGTAAAAGTGAAAAATAGGGGGAAGTGAGGTGAACTAAGAAGGAAAATGGGAGTGGTTTCAAGTGAGAGAGGAGGGAAAAGGAACTATGATATGTGCATGGATCTAGGTTAATTGGATAATTAGAAGGAGGGGTCAAGATAGATGGAGAATAAATTTAGATTATGTGAGAGTGGGTGGGAATTGGGGGTGGGGTAGGGGAGCAGAGTGAGCCCTAGTGCTGCAAGGGTGAATGTAGTGGGTAGAACCTCTAGAGGGACACAGCCAGCAGCAGAAAATGAAAATTAAGACAAACAGTACAGTTGGCCAAAGTTCGAAAGGTAAGTGTGTAGATTCAGTCAAGGAAAAAAAAAAGAAAAGCAGAGTGTGCGCTTTATTACACCGGTAACAGGTTAGGCTAGTCAGGCAGGGTGCGAGTTAAAATACTAAAAAGTTTAGAGCTTTGTCTGGGTAAATAATAGTAACAGTAGGCTTCTCAGATCTGAGAATCAATCCCTCTTGAAAGTCAATAGACCTAATCTGTCAGCTGGCGAAATGTTCCACTCCTTCGCTGTTGCCAAACAATGGAACTCTCTCCCTCTTGGAATAAGAGCTATCAGTAATGCATCCTCCTTCAAAATCTCACTACAGCAACACTTTTTCACTCATTGGCACTGCACATGTTCCAACTACACATCTCATAAAACCTGATTCTATACTACTTTGCTACTTGAAACTATGCTTCTTACATTCTATTTTGTTATTACTTTTAACTGTGCTATCTTACCTTTGTATTCTCCTGCATCTCTTCCAATATACTGTACTTCATTACTCTAGTTGTCTATGTCTAACATTCTACCAATGTTCTTACATTAACTGCTCTCAAGTAAGATTATGTTTACTTCTAACCTCATGATATTGTAAATAATGCAATTTATCACTGTTAAATTTATTAGCTTTATTTAGCTCTCAACGTATGTATACAGTTTTGTACAATTTTGTATCTTCTATTGAATGTACTTGTTATTTGTGGAGATTTTCTCTCCGGGTCTCCACTGTAAATGGGCTCACCTTAAGCCCAGTGGACCTTCCTGGTAAACTAATGCAAATAAATAAATAATCAAGGCACCACATGGTGAGCAGGACAGAATCTGCAGTAACTGCAAGGGATAGCACTCCATCAATTGCCAAGTCAGGTGCCGTGCTCATGGGATTATCTTGAATGTGTGTGCTGGCAACCCTGGCAGGTATCACGACTCTCATATCTGGCACGCATCATAGCTGTACCAGATGTTTGCTGGGGGGGCACATCCCAAAGTGCCATTTTCTAGGGGATGCTGGCTACACCCTGGAACTGTGGATGATGACACCCATCAGAAATGCACACACATGCACACGCATGGAAGAATGCCATAATGAAGCACATGCACATAATAGGAACATCATAGACCATGTGCTTGGGCTTCTGAAGTCATAGTTCCAGTGCCTAGATATATCCGGTGGAGCCTTGCAGTATATTCTATGCACATGTACACAAATATTAAAAGTGTGTGCTATGCTGCACAATCTGATCCTGTGGAAACAGCTGCAGCAAGAGCAGCAAGGGGACTGGACACACATCCTACCATCAATGCCTAGGTCACTACAGCCACAGTCACAGGAGGACTCAGAGGAAGAACCCCCAGCTGCTGTCCCTGTAGGTAGATGTAGACATGCTCAGTATGCCCTTGCTTTGGCTAAGACACAATGCATAACACATTCACTGACCAGCTAGGGTCTAATACCCTCCTCCTACTCACATACATATATTAAAATTGATGCCAGGCAACTCACACAACCTTTATCTATACATGCATTGGCTGTATACTGCTTGCATCAGACAGAGTCAGCCCTGAACTAATGCTGTGTCAAGTGCCACATTTGCAAGGTAAGGTATGGACCTAGACTGTAGCTTTGAAGACTATTATGACATATCCTTGTTATGTCTTACCTTGTTATAGTATGCAAATATATAGTGGTGCTTTTGTAGATAACTTAAGTTAACATGTGAGTACACACACTTATATTATTACAGTGTTACCATATGTAATGTTTATGCATCAGGCATGAAAAACTCACAAAGTCCAACCACAGCTGCATACTGTTGAATCATGCAAGAGAAAAGTTAGGAAGTGAGTGAGTCAATTGCAGTTTCTAACTTCTGACTAGTTTTTATTCTAACAGTAAATGTATAATTTTCCCCACCCACAAAACAGGATTGTAAGACAGAGAGATGTATATATGTAATCATAATTATATTGTGTCTACTAAATGGTCTATGTCTAAATTTAGGTCATAGAAGTACTTGTATAATATACAGTGCATGGTTTGATAGCACTGTACATTTTATGAAGCTGGTTGTGTGAGGAATTACTCCATTTCTGAAAGCTGCATCTGTGGCCATAAGGACTAAGACAACCATCCTGCATGATGAAGCAGTAGTTGTACTTAGGGTTCAAATCCTTTTTTTTCAAATAATTTTTATTTTCCAAATAATATAATGTTTAACAATATAATCATCAATAAACAAGTATTATAAACCTTTATATACACTATGTACAATTGACCTGAACCAAGGAGGAAAAAAATTAATAAAATATATGAAATTAGTAACAAAAATGTATAATATTCAGTTAATAAAGTATAAAGTTACACATTAATTATTTAGGGTGCATTTTTAATGTCTCAGCAAGAGTTAACATTTTCTCCCAAGGATTGTTTGTCCATTTTTTATGTGAAATTCTTGATTCCTTCATCTTGATTTCTAATGTCGCTGTTTCTTCCATCAATCTCAAGAATTCTTCCAGTGTAGGTTCTTGTGAAGACTTTCACTTTCTAGTTATACATTTCCTTGCCACAGGTAGTATGGACCAAAGTAGGTATAGATCTTTTTTTATTTATTCCAATAGTATCATTAACAATTAAGAGGACTAAAGATTTGGTTAAAATAAAGGTATCTGTGAATATAGCTTGGAGAAAAATAATAATTTCTTCCCAGAATTTTTTTATATTAATAGAATAAAAAAATATATGAGACCAATCAGCTTTACGGTTTAAAGAATATCTCCAACAAATGGATTTATCAAGTGAATTGAATTTGGCTAGTTTATCAGGTGTAATAAATGCCCTGGAATATATTTCCATATAAATATTTTCCATACTTGTAAATTAAATGCTAAGTTAGAACATAAAAGATTTGTTTTACTCTCAATTGATAGATCAGTGTGACATCCTTTTGCTATGAAATTCCAATATCTTGCATTAGAGTTAGTTTTATATATCAATATTTTGTATAATTTTGAAATTAGATTCATCAAATTATAATTGTTGTAAATAACTTCAGATATTAGACGCATCAAATTTGGACTAGTTTTATAAGGAGAATTAATAATTTTACTATTAAGATCCTTAACATATGATAATATGCTTCGCAGTATCAACCAATTTGCTAATGGAATGTCATATTTATTCTGAATTTGTTGAATGTCTAATACTATTTGATTCTCTATACAATGTTGCCAACAAGTGAAGTTTTTCCCCTCCCATCGAGTTAAGATAACATTATGAATTTTATTGAAGAGATTCTTTGTAGAGCTAAAGGTTATTATCAAGTCTAGCCAAATATTAATATCTGTGTTAGTATATATAAATCTTCTGAATAAAATGTAAATATTATTTATACAATTTAAGTTTGTTGGTTTTGTTATATTATATTGAATATTTACAGTCAATATGTGCCACATCCTATTATTTTGTTCACTTAATATACAATTTTTAATTATTCTATTTTCATTTAGAAAAATAATAGTGTGCAATGGTTTCCATGTTGAAGAATAATTAGGATCTATCCAATTAATTATAGTTTTTAATATGGAAACTTTTATGTATGATTCTAGATCTGGAAGTTTAATGCCACCCATTTTCCAAGATCTAATATGATGTGTATAGGCTATTCTATTTCTTTTTGGATACCAAAGAAAGTTTAATAGAATTTTATTTATTTATTTGAAGATTTTCTTGTTAGGTACTATAGGAATAGCTTGTGCAATGTAATTAATTTTTGGAAGTATTGTCATTTTTATTATTTGTAATCTGTCTTCAAATCTCAAGAACATTTTATTCCAGCTTACTATTAACATTTTTTATTTTATTAATTATGTTGCTATAATTTGTGGCTAACATAGATTTCAAATTATCACATAGTGTTATTCCTAAATATTTTATTATGGGAGCTTATTTTCCTATCACACAATTTGTAGTTAAGGTAAATTCTCTCTTTTTATTCAAATGTATATAATTAGATTTTCCCTTGTTAAATCTAAGGCCGGAAATATGATAAAACCTTTCCACTATTTCATCTAGTTTTTGTACTGATTTCTCTGAGACAGATAACGTGAGTTAAACATCATCAGCAAATAACATATTTTTTTAATTGAGTTGAGCATATACATCTATGTCTGATATATTAGAGTGGTGGCATACTAATGAGGCGAATAATTCAATCCCTAAGGCAAACAGGATGGGAGACATCAGGCATCCCTGATTTGTACCTTTAGTTATTTCAATAGCCTTCAAGGTAAATGGCCCAAGTTTTACATAAGCCAAATTGTTTTTATAAATATTCTTTATTAGTGTAATAAAATTGGTAAGAAATTGAAATAATTCTAAAGCCTTAATAAGAAAATCCCATAAAGCCTTAAAAAGAAAATCCCAGCTCAACGAATCAAAGGCTTTTTCTATATCCAAAGCTACTATTAGAGCGTCTTGGTTGTTTCTGTTTAGAAAATCTATGAGTGTTAGAATTCTTTGTATATTGTCATGTGTGTGTGTCTTTTATAAATAAATCCTGTTTGATCCTCATTTATTATGTGTGTCAATGATTTTTTAAATTCTACTAACTAATATTGACATGCAGATTTTATAATCATTGTTAAGTAAAGATATTGGCCTCTAAGCTTTACACTGTCAGGGGTCTTTGTTTTCTTTTATAATGGGTGTAATTAAGGAGTATCTCCATGAAATTGGATGTTTTGTGCTAGAATTTAATTCAAAGTTTTGTGAAACAATGATATTACCGAAGATGGAAATATCTTATACAATTCATTAATTATTCCATCAATTCCAGGTGTTATATTACTTTTACTTTCCTTGATTTTTTGAGTAATTTCTTTTAGAAATATTTGTTTTTGAATGTCTAACTTTAACTTTTCTGGTATCGCCTTTACCTTTACTAATTTCAGGTCTAAGTTTGATGTATTAATTGTATGTGAAGTATCATTATAATGGTCAGAGAAATAATGTTTAAATGCATCTAGTATATCATTTATATTCAAAACCTTTTTGTTTTTTTCCTTCCTTCATGTATAATACTTGTAATATGATTTCCAATTGAATTTTTTTTAATCTTATTGCTAAATTATGCATATGTTTGGGTGATACTGCATAGGAACTAAGTTTTAACTTTTCTACAGCTATATTAGTTTTGTGAGTTAGGATTTCATTATATCTTTTGCTTACGTCTTCCAATGCTTTGTATGATTATTTTGTGTGTAAGTAGATGAATTAATAGAGAGATCTGTAATTTGTTTTTGGATGTTACATAATTATGATTCTGACTCTTTTAGCTTGCTTTTATACCATGAAAGAATTTTTCAATTTAGATAGGTTTTCAAGGTATACCAAAGATTAATTACATTTATTTCAGTAGTGTAGTTTATATCTGAAAAGAATTGTACTTATGAATCTAACCAAGGTTTAAATTGTTTTGATTTTGTAATGTAAGCTAGAATTCTTGACAAAAATTAATTTCTTATAATCTGTATGTATTTTGAGAATTAATGAATTATGGTCTGAAAAGGGACAAGGGATTATGGAAGATTTTATTAGTTTTGAATTGAGCTCTTGGGATATGAATATTTTATCAATTCTTGTGTGTGTCCCTAATCTGTGGTCTTGGTGTGAAAATAATAATTAATTGTTCTCCTTATAACTAAATGTATCAATTAGATTTAAACTTTCTTCCCATTTCTTAAGTAGCTTCCCTATATAACTTGCACATAATTTTTTTTTGCTTGTGGTCACTGATTTATCCAATATACAATTAAAGTCACCTCCCAAAACCAAATTTCCTTTGTATACTCTAATTATTAGATCCATGTGTTTTCTTATTGTCTCAACCCCAGTACCTGGAAACCAATATATATTTACTAATGTCCAGAGTCTATTGTTATATTTCACTATTACGATGGCTAGGAGTCCTTCTTTATCTTCTTATTTGTAAATTATTTGAGGCATAGTGACATTTTTTCCATAAAATTAAAGTTCTCCTAGTCTTTTTCTTATATGAAGAGTGAGATAAGATCATATATTCATTAGGATTCCAGCTAAAGGTATAATTTGTTTTAAAGTGAGTTTCTTGAAGAAATGCTACTTGTACTTTATTTAATTTCATATATCTTAATAAATTAGATCTTTTCCTTGGATTGTTTAGACCGTTAGTGTTTAAGGATAAAATAGTCAAGTCCATTCTCAGTATTTAACTTTACATCATATTTGTTTTGTATTATATTTTGTAATACCATACCAAATGTAAAATGTGTAACTTCTGTGTTAATAATTCTCATTGTAGTGAATATTTTAATTTTGGTCAAATAACTTAAAATAGTGTTTAGTTCAGGTCAATAAAAAAAAAGAAAAAAGAAAAGTGCCAAAATTACTTGTATAACAACAAGTATATAAATATTTTTGTAAATCCTCTAATGTACATGAAGTCAAATACACTTCTTATTTGCTAGATAGGTTCATAGGTTCATAGATTAGTACTAAGCTAACTGCCCTTGTGAGCCATTTTAAGCCTAGCCAGTTATCCCTTGTGAGACTCAAACCATGCACCTTATGTTTGCAAGGCAAACACCTTAAGTCTAACAGATTGTCTACCATAACTTCCCTCATGAAAAAAGAAAGAAAAAAAAATAACCCCTTTCAAGCTCCAGTACACTTTTTCTCTTATCTTGGAGATTTAACAATATTAGTTATTATTTTCCCTATATAACTATTAATAATGAATTAACATAATGTATGGAAATGAGTATTGAATTGGTAGTACAATTTAATTTTAGATTAGATTAGACTGCTTTTTCAGAATATAATCATCCTATCATGCACTATTTAAACATTCATAAAGTAAAATCTCACAGTAAATGTTGCTTAACATTAGTTCTCTTTAGCCTGAGAGTTGTATATATACATATTAATAGTCTCCAATATTCTGATATGACCAATATACTAATGATTATGTCTGATAAACACTCTCCTATATACTAAAAATATATTATAACTGAGTGAAGTAGATTTAGAAATGTATCAATAAGTGAAGATAAATATGGACAAGTCTACTCAGAACACTTGAATCATACTACAAAAACTATGCAGTCGATAGAATGAACCCTTAGAGTTGTTTTCACTAGAGATGATAATGTAAATATGTTTGAGTGAACAATACATGCCATAATCTCTACGTATCACTCACGTGCTTTCAATTAGAGACAAATGAAAGCATAACCAGATTCAGTTTATTCTATGTACACCCATGAATGTAGTTGTGACAAATTAAAAGAAAAAATGAAGAAAGACAACATTAGACCACAGTGATCACTCATTGATGATGAAACAAAAGCAATTTGCCCTGATAAGTGGCCATGTGGGTGAGCAATTTATAAACTTCTTAATACTAATGCATAGTTATAATATCAATTCATATTATGAGAATATCATCACAAAATATTGAACAAAATGCTAGTCAATACAAAGCATTACTGAACCTTTATAACAGAGTGTTTATCAAAGACTGTGTCATGCAGCAAGATACAAGAGTAGGCAGACTCCCTTTTTTGTTATTAAATTGTTAAAAATAATGACACTCTAAATAAAGCTGAACAGTGCCTTAAGAAATCTCTCTATCTCATATCTATTTAATTAGTGTTCTACTTGAATTTCTCATCAATAATTGCAATTTACAAATCTGTCTTATGTTACTACTTGAAGCAGTAGCAAAAACAGACCATGAAAACATTTTCTCATGGGCCCTTTACTTTAAAGAAATAAAGATGAAATTCCAAGGTGAACTCATTTTACCAACCATCTCACTAAGAAACTGATAACCTTATTATTTAAACAGTTGTCAATATTCACTAAAAATATCAGCTGCATAATAGTCAGCTATACAACTAATGTCTGAAGGATTAAAGGCAGTTTATGTTATAAATCCCTGCCTTAACCAGATGTGTAGCATACAGAATATCATTTAGGATTTGTGTTTTGTAGGAACCTATGTCTGTAAATGTGTAAGTCAAACAATTCTTGGTAGAATAAATGACATCTAAACTACTTTATTATGCTAATTTATATGCACTTTTACTATAGGTTTCCCAGTACTTCCCAGTAATCAAGGCAACTCCCACAATACATCAACAGACACTCACAAGACTGTCTAAGATGCCAATTTTATGAGTTATAGAACCATGGCTTAAAGTTTTGCTGGGAATAAATCAACTGTTCATCATAGAAAATACGTACACATGCCCACACAATTTAGTAGTGCAGTTAAACAACTGCTTGCATGTTGGTGCAAGAATTTTGGCTAATTACCACCATCTTTGCCACTTTACTGAAAGTTGAACCCCACTTACCAAAGATTAAAAAGCATTAAAGTGTGAGGAGAGTAATCAGTAATTTACTATCTACTGTATTCACTATTTATTTGGTTACTACTTAATCAATTCAATTGAATATGTCTAGGCAGTGTGAGCAGAGGAAAATAACAACACTGCACAGTACAGGGTTTACTATATTATTTAATAAAGTAATATGCACATTATATTCAAATAAGCAGGAGTTATAAGTACAAGGTAATAAGTCCCTTTGTGGCTTCTGAAATTAGATGATTTCTGTTACCAGGTTAATGAAGTATTCAGTATAATATGTCTAAAACCTGTCTTAATTTTACTTATTATGTGCACAGAAGTATGTCACAACTGCAGCTGATGTGTGCATCTCACACACATATTTTCCTATTTACACTTGCAACACTGTAACAGATGCTTACAAAACTTCAGACATGTCATTTTACTGGATCACAATAGCATAGTGTATCTTTTAGCCTAGGTAGGAATAATTCAGAAGTAAGAAAGGATTGTGTTTACTTCAAGTGTAACAATGTAGTCTGTAATGCTTCTATTACTTTTTCAACTGGATGTTATTCAATGTTACTGTAAATTCTTCTTTTTTGTGTTACCTACATGAAAAACAGCTACTCTGTCACTGATTTCACAAATACTATTTACTTAAAAGAAGTCAGGGTTTATAGATTTTAATAATCCAAAGATCATGTTAAATGAGCTTAAAACACACTGCTTGTGCAACTGATATCACACTACAAGCAATACCTTATCAACAGACAAGCAGGGGATTTCTTAACTGACTATTTCCACCTTAAATATTACATAGCAGACATGGGAAGCTCTAACTAGTGCACCAGAATGTTTCAAATAACAGCATTGACAGAACCCAGTAACAGAACTCTGTTTATAGTGACTCTAACTGTTTTTTCCACATTTAAAAATATGGATATCTATGTTACTTTTAAAATGGGAATTTGAAGTGTAGTGAAGTCAGTAAGCCACAGAAACTAGGATTAAAAATGTTCAATTCCTATTATGCAACAATGAGGTGAACTAAATATACTATTAATAAAAAGGGAGATGAGAAAAAACATTTGTGTATATGTTGTCTCTGTTCTTCCTTTACATATAACTAAATATACTAAAGTGAAAGATAACATTTGAATCTGTTTTTTCTCACTGCCTATGAATGAGATGTAACTATATTTTTAGAAGTCACTCTAAGTTATAAAACCATTTAACATTATCAGACACAATCACTAGACTTGTGATGAGTATGTTGCATAAAGTATTAGAAAAAGTATAAATGTCTCAGAGTATAATAGGCAATATAATAGATAAAATACATACATTTTGAGGTAAAATCCAGAAGTCTATATCTTTGTTGATTCTTTGAGAGATTTGGAAGACTGTGTAGTTTTAGAATCAGTTCTTTGTTTCTTTTTCCTTACATCAGACCAAGTATTTATTTTCTGGAGATCTTTTTAAGTTGGTGGAAACAGTCCAGTTCATTTCTTCAGGAATTGTGATGATATTTTTATTCTTGATGAAGATAGAAGCTTCTTCAATGTTGTTAAAAGTTCTCAAGTCATTTGAATAGAAAATTCTGATTCTAGCAGGATATGCCATCTGCGCTGTTATTATATTTTGTTTGAGAAGTTTCACTAATGGCCAAGTTTTTTTCCTTGTTTCTAACACTTTTGCAGAATAATCATTTTCAAATCTGATCTGACTCTGTTTATATGTTATGGGACTTTTTCTCCAGGCTGTATTTAAAATGACTTCTTTATCCAAGAAGGACAGGAACTTTACCATGATTGATCTTGGTGGTGCATTAGATGAAGAGGGTATATATTTTCCTATGGCTCTGTGAGCTCTTTCTATTCCATTTGATAATCCCTCTTTTAAATCAAGCACTTCAAGAAGCCAGGAATTCAAAAAGATGATGATGTCTTCTCCCTCAGTTTTTTCTGGAAGGCCAAATATTCTTATATTAGTTCTCCTCTCCCTATTCTCTAAACCATCCACTTTATTAAGTAGCCAGTTATTTTGGTGAAGTAAGAATTCTGTCTGATTTTCCTTTTCTTTGAGTTTTCCATCTATGTCATTTAGTGATGTCTCCATATCAAGTAATTTACTTTGTTGTTGCTGCAGTATTTATTTTAGTACATCTGTTTGCTTTTGGCGGTTTTCCTTGAAACTTTCCAAATTATCAGTGAATCTATCCATTTTCAATGACAGTTCATGTAATGTGGAAGACATCAGTTGTATCTCCTTCTTCAGTGTAGTTTCTGCATGAGAATTCTTTAAACTGTCCATTACCAAACAGCTGTGTTGTTCTCCAGAATATTTTGACAGGAAAAACTCAATATTTCTTGAAATTTGGTAGAGATGTAGTTGTTAAGTTCCTTAATATTTTTTTTCTATTTCTAGTTAATGAAAATAATGTTTTCCCTGTTTTCTAGTACTGTTTTGTGGAGCTCTAAAAATACTGCTTATCTGTTTGCCATCTAGGCACATCTCCCTGAGGGTTCAAATCCTGATGTAAGTGGAAGTTTAGGAGTTGTTTTTGCAATAGTTAGTTTTCTTTACAGACTGCGACTCTGTGTCCCATAATGTTTTCATCTGTTTATTTTTAGTACACATTGGCACAATGTGTCATGTCTGAAAATAATTTCAATAATGCTTAAATATTTTGCGCAAGGTGCAAAACTGCAGGAAAAAGGAAATCAGTAGATAAGAGTTATGTCACACTGGCAATAGCAGACACTGGATACATTCAATTATTATCAGTAACAATTGTGAAATCATGGCCTGCGGTAGTGATAGGAGTGGGCTGCAGTAGGACCTATACATTACATAAATGAAAGACTGGATGTTAGCAATGCACCTCATGTTTGCGCATTGCTAACCTCTGCACAAACAGGTAAAAGAGGGAAATGCACATGCATGTACACTTTGTGCAATAATTATTGCATTTTCACTATGCCTAACTATCATAGCTCTCAACTGTCCAGATTTATGAAGAATGTCCATATTTTTACATATTTGTAGTGTGTTCTCCATAAAATGTTAGTTTCTACAAAATTATTGTTAAATCATTGAGAATGAAGTCAGAAAATAGTGACATACATTTGATTTGACTTTCTACAAAATTCCACTCAGTTGTAGAACTCACAGTCATAAGGGAAGACTAGGCAGGAGTTTTACAGATAAGGGCTATATTCTACTGTTTAAGCTGTTCTGTAGAGTCCAGAGAAGAAATCAACTTTGTAGGAGATTGCTGCTTGAAGAATTAATGCGACCTGTTTAGACTACACACTTGGACATTATGGCAGTAACATGCCGTGGGTACACTATGCTTTCAAGTGGCTCAAGCTGTGGAGCCAAATTCAGAGGTGTGCTGCAGAGGAACTTATGAGCTTGGTTATCTGGTCCATTCAAGCACTGATATACCTGCCTACTACCCTCCTGGAAGCACAGAAATTTCTCCACTTAAGGTCATACCCTTCAGCTCCCCAAGAAACCTACTCAATAAGACAGTGAAAGTATGTCCTGTTTCTGTATGTCTGTGCTAACTAAAAATACTCTCATAGGTTAGTTTAGCTTCCCTCCAGAACAGCCAGCAGTCAATAACCCCCTTTTCCCTTTCTTCTACTAGTGCTGAATCTCAATTTATATCTTCTCACCTACTCCTATTCCTTTCTTTCTTTTAACATTATTACTTGTTCCCTTTGTTTCTTTTTAGCCCCTTGCTTAGGAACCAGTCATTGCAGTTAAATAACTGGCCACAAGGTGGTGCCTCAACACCTCTCTATTTTCTCCTCATAGACTTTCTTCTAACCTCCCTTATACCTTACCTACTAGTCTTTTAAACGGAGTCTCTTTCCTGACCTGCTCCTTCTTACCCTCTCCTCCTCACCTTTCCTATACCACATTCTAGTTTAGTAACATATTATAACTCTACACATTAACTGACTTTACCAATTAAACTTTCACTCCATCTCTGACCTAAGTGCTCCTTCTTCCACTCCACAGATTGTTTTCCTTGGCAATACACTCTCTTGTGTCTTCCCGCTCCGTTCGCCCTTCGGGCTCACTCCGCTCCCCTACCCTGCCTCCAATTCTCACCCGCCCCCATTACCTCTTAACTTATACCCTCATGCTCACACCCCCTTTTACCAATAGCCAATCATAGAATCTATAACAGCCACACCCTATATCTATACCTCTACTCCCCTCAAGTATAAATATCCTCCCACTACTATCTGTATTATCCTACATAAAGTCAACCCCCACTTCAGTCCTTCTCCTCTAATATCTACTGCACAATCTTCTACCATGCCTAACCAACACCAATGGTTACTAGTACTCTCACTCCTGACAACTCTTACCACTATCTACCTCTTAACCTCCTATGAACAACCCCTCTTCTCTACTCTTACCATCCCTTCCCAACAAACTCCAACAACTTCTCCACCTTCATCAACAAGCTTTTTTAATGCCATCTACAAGCCCAGGTACTTTCAAGCCAAATATCACCGCCTAACTCATATTAGATACTCAATTCTAAATAATAGAAAATTATGCAACTATCATTGTAAACCTCTCCAGTACTACAACTTTATACTAATCCATTCCTTAACACATGGTGACATTCACCCCAACCCAGGCCCAAACCATCACCCAGCCCCCACTAACTGCAACAAACCTAATATAATCCCTTTACCACCAACCAAACCCTCCAAATCACTCTCAATAGCCCATCTAAACATACATAGTATATGCAACAAAATACCACAAATTCATGCTCTTCTAGATGTCCAGCGATTTGAAATCCTCTGCCTAACCGAAACATGGCTCAAACCCACAATAAAAGATACTGAAATTATTCCCCCAGACTATTGTATCTTTAGACAAGACCGCACAAATAAAAAAGGTGGAGGGGTAGCAATTCTCTACAAAACAGGGCTACAAATCAACAAAATAAATCATAAACTACCCTTAGACAACAACTTAGAAATAATTATTACTAAACTCCAACTTAACTCACACAAATCAGTTAACATAATCTGCACCTATCTTCCCCCAGGTAAAAATCACACACTATTAGAAGACTTATTAAACTGGCTCTCTTCAAATCTCCCTCAGGAAACAATACTACTAGGTGACTTTAATATTGACTGGTACTTATGTAACAATACCAATCCATCCACCCTGATTAACCTGTATGGCTTCTCACAAGCTATAAACTCTCCAACCAGAACAAATAAACTTAATAATAAAGAAAGCATCCTGGATTGGATACTAACAAACTGTCCACCACAAAACTATACAACAGGAACCCTCCCAGATGACCTTAGTGACCACTCTCTAATATACATTATCAGACATAAAACAAGTTTAAGTATCCCTACTTCAGTCAGAACTGCCCGTAGCAAAAAACATTTTAACTACGAATTGTTCCTAACCGAACTTAAACAATGCAACTGGTCTCCCCTTAAGTCACTCCCTATTAATGAAGCAGTTAATTACTTCAATAACACTTTCCTAGCAATCCTAGACTGTCATGCCCCAATGCGTTCCATAAGAATGGAAAACAAACCGGCACCATGGCTGTCAAATTCAACTAAGAAACTAATCCATAATAGAAATAAATCTTGGGCTAAATGGCGTACCACAAAAGACACTATCAATCACCAAACTTTTAGACAACAAAGAAACTTAACAAAAAAAGCCATCCTACAAGATAAAAAGAACTTTTATACCCAACTTCAACAATCTTCCCTTCAACGGCCACAAAAATTATGGTCTACTATTAACACACTACTTTCCCCAGGCAAAGTTGCCATGCCTTATCCACTAGACTCCAAACCTGATTGTCCAATACAAACAGCAAATGCCTTTAATACTTTCTTTACTACTACTATATTACATCTAGCAAATCAACAAAACCCTGATACCTCCAATTTGCCAAGCCCAAGCTCCATTCCCCCCTTTTCACCTTGAACCTATACCCACCTCCTATATCTCCTCCTTACTTCAAAAATTAAAACCTACTACCCCCTCAGCTGATAAATTACCAACAAAATACCTCCAAATAGGAGCCAAAGCCATTGCCTTCCCAATCTCCCTATTGATCAATAGAACCATAAAATAAGGCACCATTCCATCTATTTGGAAAATCTCACACATCATCCCACTTCACAAAGGTGGTGACTCTACTGAGTTCTCCAACTATCGCCCCATAGCTCTACTCTCTCCACTTGCTAAAATTATGGAGAAATGTATCCACAAACAATTAATAACTCACCAACTTCAGTATAATCTCCTTGCTAACTGCCAACATGGATTCCGGCCATTTCACAGTACTACCACTGCCTTGCTATCTTTTACTAACTCTATCAACAATAATCGTAATAACAATATTCTTTCCTCAGCATTCTTTGTAGACCTATGTAAAGCATTCGACATGGTTAATCATCAACTTCTCCTCCACCAACTGAAGTCCCACTCACTGGACAATCCTGCTATGAACTGATTTACATCATACCTAGAAAACCGTAAACAAGCAGTTCTCTGGCAAAACCATCTTTCTGATCTCCTTCCAACCTCCCTAGGTGTCCCTCAGGGCTCTATTTTAGGTCCATTTCTGTTTTCCATTTTCATAAATGACCTTCATCTTTCTACTCCACTCTCCACCTGTATTCAGTATGCTGATGACTCTACTATCATCTGTTCTGCCTCATCCCAAACTGAACTTCATTCTATCACACAAAAAGCCTTTACCACTATAGAAGAATGGTTCTCCAACCACTGTCTTCTCCTCAACCCCAAAAAAAAAAACTTTTGCTCTTTAAACCTCTCATTTGTCTCCCCCACTTCATTTTACACTTACATCCAACAACAGTACTGTTATCTCTCCTGACCCCACCACCAAACTCCTAGGAATTACAATTGACAATCAATTAAAGTTTGACACTCACATAAACACTACAATAAAATTGATTAACAAAAAACTTGGATCCCTTTATAGAATAAAACCCTTCTTGACACCAGTTGCCAGAACCACAATAACTAGAACCCACTTAATTTCTACCCTATTATACGCTTCCCCAATATTCAACAATCTTTCTACAAATAATCTTAACAAACTAGCTAGAGCATATAACAACATTGCCAGATTTGCTACAAATACACCTTACAGGACTCATCACTGTCTGAACCTAAAACAACTAGACTGGCTTGAATGACCTCACTTATTACATTTTAACCAACTTATAATCACCCATAAAGCCCTATACCAACCCAATAATATCCCGATTCTCTCTTCCCTCATAAGACCTTATAACAACTTGAGAAATCTACGCTCTGCTAACAAAAGGTTGATTCATACTTCCTTATCTAACAACTCAGCAGGTGACTCCATATTCTCTAATTCAATTGGTAAAATATGGAATCAACTACCACAAGACCTTACAACCCTAACCTCTCTCCCACTATTTAAAACTAACCTAAAACTTTTCTTCTCCAACCACTGGTTATGTTCTTGTACTAACCCTGCCTAGCTGTTATTCTCTAATTTATCTGCTACCCACATAACCTAATTTTTTCTACCTTAAATCTTTATGTACCCAATCTATACTCGAATCTTCACTCTTAATTCCTATCTCAGTCACTACTTAGTACTACTTACCATGCTTAAAACCTACCAGATACTGTACTTACATTTCTTTTTGTATACTATGTTAAACTGAAGATGAATTACTCTATATTAATGCCATCTCCTAATCGTTAGCATCAGATGTTTATATATTTTTAAGTATATTTTTGTTTTTAGTATGTATTTTGTGTGTTATTTTTAGTATGTTTTTTAGTATGTTTTTTTTTTGGAGCTTTCCTCCCCGGGCCTCCACTGAAAATGGACACGTATCCAGTTGGACTAGCCCGGTCAACAAATGTAAAATAAAATAAAAATAAAATAAAATAAAATTTGTAGATGTCATACCCTTCAGAAAATTCATGCTAATGCAAAACCTGTTATTCCATCAACATTCTAGGTTTGTAAGGCCAATATTTAAACATTGAACCTATTTTTGCTGCTTTATTCCTACATTAATTATGGCTTTGTGCAGATTTCTTGCTCTAAGAGGTTGAGAGGCATGCTAACTATTACATCACATACAGAGATCTGTGTTCTTACTGTTCTATATTTCCCAGATATTTTGTGTGACCTAAGACTACATGTGGAAACATTGTAAACTGAGGGCACAGTATAACTATCTGTACAGAAACTCAATTAGCATAAGATCATAGGTTCATAGGAGGTTACTAGGCTATTGGCCCTGAGGCTCTAATAAGCTTAAGACAAGTCAGCACCCGATGCCACTGTTCAGCAGGGACACTGGTGAAATCCCAGGGATGTATTTTCTGTTTACCGGCCAGTTATACAGGTTGCACTTAAAAAGAGGTAAAGAGGTACTCTGCTTGATGTGGAGAGGGAGTCTGTTCCAACAGAGGTCCCAGGACCGAACCCTGGGGTATTCCGCTTGTTACAGGTCTACAGCTTGAGGTGGCATACTCTATTTTGACTAGGTGGGTTCTATCAGTGAACCAGTTTGCTACCCATCTGGTAATATACAGATTGATGCCTAGTTGAGAGAGATTATCTATTATGACTGAGTAGGGAATAGTGTTGAAGGCTTTGGCCAGGTCAAGGTAGGCATTGTGCACTATCTTCCCTTCATCCATGGCTTTAGTGACTGTCTCAAAAAAAGTCAACCAAATTTAACAGACATGCTTTCCCCTTGATGAAGCCAAACTGTGTGGGATCGAGTATTTGGAGGTTGCCAATGTCATTGTTAATGAGGTCCATGATAATCCATTCCATGACCTTGCAGATCAGGCTAGTTAGGCTGATGGGTCTATAATTTCCCAGATCAGTTGAGGCTGTCCTCCACTCAGTTGGGACAAAGCCATCCATGTGTTTCCTCACAACCAATCTCAACAACAATCAGTACAACCATGGGGTCTCCTTAATTCTACAACACATACATCTAATACAAAATAAAGATGTAATATTTAATGTTGCATGCTCCCTCATGGACACAGTAATATAGTTGTGCTCATAGGCTTGCACAGCCAAAGTCAAACATCCAAATATGCTCAATAAGGGACTTGTGTTGTTACACAGCTGTGGCTTCTAAACAATATAGTACTGTTAATGTACTAGCCCCAGATGGCACTAAGAAGCAATGTGCCTATGCAGGCCTCCCAAGCTGGTGTTCCCTACATCCCTTGATGATGTCATGTACTACAAGTTCACAAGCAGTCTTGTTAAAATCAGACTTGTGTAGTGGCACTTGTGTTAAAAAAATGTCTTCTGTAGTCTGTGCACTTAGATAGGTAGAGGTTCAGTTCCCACTGCAGTAGTGTGTGCGTGTGTGTGTGTGTGTGTGTGTTTGTATGTGTGTGTGTGTGTGTGTGTGTGTGTGTGTGTGTGTGTGTGTGTGTGTGTGTGTGTGTGTGTGTGTGTGTGTGTGTGTGTATTTGTATGTGTGTCTCTTCATAAAAAACATGTGAGTGTATACCCAACACTGCCTTGTCAAATTACATGTTTTTTGCATTTTTAGCAGTGTTTTTGTGCTTGCAAAAACATTCAGGTTTAGCAGTCCTCCAACATCTTGTTCCCCACAGGACCTGCTTATGTCATCTACTGTAAGATTATCTGCAGTCTTATTAAAGTCAAAGTCATGTTATGGTGTGTATGTTAAATACTGTGTTCTCTAGCCTATACACTTGGATAAGTAGTGGTTCTAATCTCACTGCAGTTAACTTGCTGTGCATATGTATCTGTCCCCATAAAGAAGAGTGAGAGTATATGTCCAACACTGCCTTGTCAAATGGCATGGTTTTTACAGTGTTTTTTGCTTGCAAAGGAAAACATCCATGTCTAGCAGTCTTCTAACCTATTGTCCCCTACAGGGCCTGCTGATGTCAAATACTACAACAACACCTGCAGTCTTGTTAAAGTTAGACTGGTACTGCAGCATGTGTAAGTACTGTGTTCTGTAAAGTTAGATAGATAGGAATTATAATCTCACTCTAGCCAGTCTGGTGTGTGTGTCTCCATGAAGAAGAGTGGGAGTGTGTATCCTATACTTCCTTGGTAAGTGGTATGGTTTTGCAGTGTTTTGTGCTTGTAAAATCATCCATTTGTAGCAGCCCTGCAACCTTTTATCTTCCACAGGGCCTGCTGGTGTCATCTACTATAAGATCACCTGCAGACTTGTGCTGTGGTGCATATGTTAAGTACTGAGTTCTCTAGTCTATAACCTTAGATAGGTAGGGGTTCTAATCTCACTGCAGTAAACTTGACATGTGAGCTGTGGGTGCACATTATGCAGAACATTTTATAACAGCATATGGGACACTGCCCTCATGTCTTCAACAGAGACTGTTGATGTCTTCAGCTATATCAAATTATTGGATATGTATTCATCATAACAGGCCATGGACACACACTGAACTGGCAGATAGGTAGATGTCACCTCATCTAATATAAGACAGACAACAGTGATATTCTTTTTATTGTATGCAAAAACATCATGACATCTCTTTGCAATGGTGATGGACAGGTTGACACAAGATATCATACAGGAGTCCCAATGGACTATGATGCTTGCGGATGCTATTGTGATCTTTTGACCATACATAACATGTTTAGGAGACCATGGAGAGGTGGAGTTATGCTTTACAAAGGAGAGTAATGAAGGGCATAAGGGCTAAGACAGAATATATGTATGTTTATGACAGGGAGGATAGAGGAATGGTGGGACTGCAAGAAGTACAGTTGGTGAAGGTGTATGATTTTAAATACTTGAGATAAAAAGTTCAGAGTAATGGTCAGGGAGGGAGAGAGGTGAAGAATACAGTGCATGTAGGGTGAAATGATTGTATTAGAGTGTTAGGATTGATTGAGTGATTTGTGACAGATGGATACCAATAACACTGAAAGGGAAGGTCTACAAGACTGTAGTGAGAACAGCTATGTTATATGGTTTGGAGATGGTGGTAGTGACAAAAATACAGGAGTTTTAACAGGAGCTGACATAAATCCAGATGCTAGGATTTACATTGGATGTGCTGAGGATGGAGAGGATTAGTAATCAGTATATTAGAGTATCAGCTCAGGTTGTGTGGCTTGGAGACAAGGCTAGTGAGGTGAGCTTGTGTTGGTTTGGAAATGTGCTTAGGTTGGATACTGGGTATATTTGGATATGGATGTTAAGAACAGAGCTGGCAGATAATAGGAAAAGAGGAAAGCCTAAGATAAAGTTCATGGATGTGGTCACCATGGAGATGCAGGTGGTTGGTGTGACAGAACAAGATGCAGATGATGTGCTCTGGTGAATCATGATGGTTGTAGCCAAAAGAATAGGAAGATTAGGATGACAGCTGTTTTCAGAAAACTCCAACCTGTACACTTGTGGCAGGAGTATACAGTAGGAGTATCTATTTGAAGAGTAGTGTTTCTGGACCCAGTGTGAGCTTTAACAGTGTTTCCTTGTATTGCCTACTTTGTTCTGCTTTATGTGCAGAGGCCTTAACACTTTGCCCTCATACATACAGAAATGCCAATACACTTATATCCCAATACAATCAGCTGCTGCTATGCATCAGAACAGATCCTCAACAGCTCTAACTAGTTGTCATACCTTCTATTACATAACAAGCAGCAATTAACCACTTATCAATCAATTACAGAACTATAGATCCACCTTATGAAGGACCTCCTAATTTACACCCCATAGGTTATTCACCTGAAAACACCACTCAGATCACATATACCCCTCCTTTTAGCATTCTCTATGCAGATAACAGGTTCAAACCTCCCATACTCATCTAGCATTTTCCCCTCTATTTCCCCTGCAATCCTAGTTGACATGATTATTTTAACAGTGCATATAATGTCTCACCTGGATAATTATAGGAGGAGAAACTCACTTGCACAAACATAACTGGATATTGCAAACTGAAATGCCATTGAAAGAATAGTGTACCACCACACAAGGGCCAGTAATATATCAGACCTGTTCCTCAACAATATGAGTGAACAATGCAATGGCATATGTGTAGTGTCTGCACTGTTAATCCAACCATAAAACAGTATGTATAGAATTTGAAATACCTAATGCACTCCCTAAAGGAGGTCTCAGGTTTAAAAACATCATCCAACATAATTACACCCTCCTAAGGGATGGTATAATAAACTCCCAAGGGCACGTTTCCACAAAGGACATTGATAGCGCTAGTAAATTATACCCTGGTGCCCTGTCTACACATCTACACAAGTGTATACACACAGCTGTGCCTGATATGCTCAAAGACAGATCCGGTGGGAAATTCAATCCATACTGGTGGATGTCTGTCATTACTACATTCTACAGTAAGTGAAAGAAGCTGCTGTTTACAAATAAAACATTTACAAAACAGTCCTGGAAGGCCACTCTCCTCAGTATACCCAAAAAATGAGGCACCTTGAAAAATTCTCATATAGCAACTATGCTGATAATTTATGACACATATCCAGGAATAACCATAAGCCTGTTTTCGTTTACATCTGCAAACTGATATGTATCACTCAGATGTATTTTTAACTAATTCTGGATGGTATTGCACACACTGACTCACTGTAAATTACAAACCTGCTAGCAGAAACAGGTGGCTGTAAAATGTCCCCCCTCACAAAACCAGGTTTAATACATTTGTGCATCATCACCTCCAAACTATGGTATCTTCTATGAGCAAGTTACTACTGCTCTCTCTAAGACTAGGGCCACAGTCTCTTTGGGACTAGATGACATTTCGGGCTGTGGTCTTCCTGTGCTGTAACAGTGAGCTACACCACTAGGTTCCATATTCAACCACAGTCAGAGTACTGCTGATGTCCACACTGAATGGAATACAGTGATTATTTCCCACCCACACAATGGAGGATAGGCGACATACAAGTGGAATTATAGACCCATAACTGTATTTGAACTTTGCTGTATTGCAATGGAAACAATTTGCATACAACTCAGACAAAAGGATATAGGTGACCTTCAAACAGTAGATCTGTTACAGTTAGTTGTTCTCAAAAGAAGCTTGTGCCTGCAAAACCTGTGGGAATTTAAGACTGTGAGCAGAGACATAGACAAAGTTATGCACTAATCCTGTCTTAACTTGGCCAAACCCTTCAACACAATCCAATATTCGGTCTCAATGAGAAAGTAACCAAGGTGAATATCACATCTTGTGTTATCAGGTGGGTTACAAATGGGATCACAGACCAACAACACTCAGTTAAAGTGGGAGACTTCACCTCAAGAGGCAGATCTGTCACTTGTGTGATAATAGATGTGTCAGTGCTGTCTCCCCTCTTGTTTGCCATATACTTATCAAAAGTCCAAAACAAAACAGAAGATTTGTGGCAAAACATCTGTGTGCCGCTAATGACTGTTGACAAAGCCATGGGTGCTATAGCAACTGCACAAACATGCATCAACACACCCTGTGGTAATAAATGTTCTTGCTTATTAAAAAATAACCCAGAGTACAGCATTCCTGGATTCTGTATCAATATACCTTGGAACAAATGTCAACTGCAAACTGTGTGTACTGTGGGGAGGAAGGCATTCTACATCTTACATCCAATTAGCAAAGGCATTACATCAACAGCAATTAATGTTATCAATCCCCAATATTCGTCCATCATCAGCCCTATTAATGAATATAATCTCAACATTGATATGTATTGTCCCAGACACCTGCAACAAGTTGACAGGCATCAGACATCTCTGAGTAATTAAACATCAGATGGTCTCCAACATGTGTCTTCTGTGGGCAGAATGATGTAGCTGTTTCTGTATGAAGTATCATATGTATAACTTTGAGGCAGATTATGTATGCATTACATGGCTGTCTTTGGCCCAAATGAGATGAACATGCTGCACATAATGGGATAAATTTCCTGCACATCCTTAAGTCATATGGGACCACAGTCATCTGTTCCAGGAGCCTCAATGTACACCATGACATACATAAACCATGCATATATCTCTCAAAGGTTGTCTGTCCTCTACATTAGGCTCCCAATCCATGTCAAGCAGAGTACATCCATTAACCTGCATAAGCACAGGCTGGCTGAACTGATGTGAAAATGTTATCTGCTATGGATCACCACTGATTCTGTCATGGACATGGGAGGGGTTCTTTCTGTAAGAATCATGGCCATGCATTATATCTGCCATTGCATATTATATTGTGGTATATCGGCTACACTTCTAAACACCATCAGGCCAATACCCTTTTCACAGCCTATGAACCTCAGAACCTATGGTGATGTCATGAAAAAAACAAAACGTTATACTGTATTACTGTCTTGATGATATTTGTCTGCAGTGCTGGCATACAATCCAGAGCTCAGAATCTGATGGTTTGACTTTGGATGTGCACACATAAGTTTGCGCTAAAAAATCCTTACAAAGAAGGTTAGATATATTAATGAGACACATTTCATTGACTAACTTCACAAGCCTTGCAAAAGTAACAACTAGAAAGTAGAAGAATTATTATGCTAGCAACTGTCTAAATGGCTAAGTATAATATAACTGACAGGTACAATTATCAGGCCAACAGAACAAATAGAGATAAAAAATACATATTTATTTATTTATTTATTTATTATTTATTTATTTAAATTTGTTGACCAGGAGTGTCCGACTGCACGTAGGTCCATTTTCAGCAGAGGCTCAGGGAGAAAAGCTCCACAGTTAAGATAAACAGACAGTAGTTACATTGGATTACATAGCGATTTACAATTTAACATAGCAATTACTTACAACATATTTACAGATGAAGAACATATTACATCAGTAGACAACTAGAATCTTTATCTGCGAAGTACATAACAGACATTAACAAATGTTACAATTAGAAGTTCCTGCTGTATAATAAGTACTAGGCTTATGAGCATCTGAGCTTGCTATAATCAAAGTAGTTAGTGGAGTGGAAAGAAAGGTAGTGGTTGGATGGGGTGGATGATATTAGAGTGGGAGTTGCAAAGGCATAGCCAGCATGTTTTTAGGTGCACTTTTAGTAAAGTTTTGAAGTGGGTGCATGATGGTAAGGAGGTAATTGTGGGTGGAAGGGAGTTCCATAATTTGGCTATGGAGCAAGAAAATAGTGCTTCACCAGCAGAGTTATTGGCTTTAGTGATCTGCAAGTGATTTTTGTTGCTGGATCTTAGTGGTCTGGTGGTGCGATAGGGTTGGAGTAGATTCTGGAGGGATGGGACATTTAGTGGATGGTTTACTAGTTTGTGGGCGAGTGAGAGTTGATACCTCTGAAGGAGGTGAGGGAGTTCAAGCCAGCCCAGTTCAGCAAGTGAGAGACAGTGGTGACTACGGTAGGATGCCCCTGTGGCAAATTTGGTGATTTTGTTGTAGCAGGTCTCTAGCTTGTTTAGATCGCATTGCCTTAGGTTGGTATATATTGGAGAGGCATAAAGTAGGGTGGAGATAAGGTGGGAATTTGCTATTGAAATCTTTGCTGCTTTGGTGAGAAATTGCTTATTTCTGTATAACACTCCTAGTTTTTGTGGACTTTTTATGGTCATGGATATGTGAATGTCAAATTTTAGTTTATTGTCTATTTCCACTCCTAGCAATTTGGTGTGTTCAGTTGGGTATATAGTGGTGTTGTCTTTTGCTGTGATGTTAAAGTGAGAGTTGTTTTGAATATGTTTGGTGGGTTGGAAGATGAGTAGTTTAGTTTTGTTTGAGTTGAGTATTAATTGGGCATCGGATAACCAAGTTTCAACAGAAGAAAAGGCTTCCTGTGTGTCTTTTTGCAGTTTTGATAGGGACTGGGCTGAGCAGATGATGGTTGAGTCATCTGTGTATTGTACGAGTGTGCCATGTTTGGTGGCAGAGGCTAGATTATTGGTGTAAACAAAGAAGAGTAGGGGTCCAAGGATGGATCCTTGGGAACCCCTATGGAGACAGGTAGTTGGAGAGATATGTGATTCTGCCATACAATGGATTGTTGGCGGTCAGACAGGTAACTCTGAAACCAGTTGGTGACTGATTGTGAGAAGGATAGGTTATTGAGGACAGAGATAAGTTGTTTGTCTGCGACCATGTCAAATGCTTTAGATAGGTCTAGGAAAGTAGCACAGGAGAGATAGCCATTCTTTTTATGCTGAAGGATAGTGTTAGTAAAGGAGAGTAAGGCAGTGGTGGTGCTATGGCTTGGTTGGAAACCATGCTGAGTACTGGAAAGGAGGTTGTTAGTAAGGAGGTAGTCTGAGACCTGAGAGTGTATGCATCTCTCTAGTATTTTGGAGAGTGGAGAGAGAATAGGTATGGGGCAGTAATTGGTTAGTTCTGTGGAGGGTCCGCTTTTGTGGAGGGGAATTATATGTGATACTTTCCACAGTGTGGGAACGTAACTTTTTGACAGAGATCGGTTAATCAAGATGAATACTGGGTAGGCCAGAGCATCAGCTGCAATTTGTACTTACATATTGATGTAAGTAGTCACCCTGTGCATCAGGCATATAGCCTTAGAATCCCTGAAGCCAAAAGAAAGACAACAGGGATGTGGCACAGTCATCACTTGCTTAGGGTGATTTGTGTAGGCTAAGACAAACGATTAGTGAGTGTGTGTGTGTGTGTGTGTGTGTGTGTGTGTGTGTGTGTGTGTGTGTGTGTGTGTGTGTGTGTGTGTGTGAGTGTGTGTGTGTGAGTCAGCAAGGGCAGCAGCTAACATGGAACATGAAAATGTAGTGTGTGTGTCAGTAGGTGCCCTCAATGTGACATTGGCGTGTGTGTGTGTGTGTGTGTGTGTGTGTGTGTGTGTGTGTGTGTGTGTGTGTGTGTGTGTGTGTGTGTGTGTGTGTGTGTCTGCATGAACACAGCCAAGCTCAGTCCTAACCCTATGTGTCTGTATGTCAGATGGCTGTGAGCCATGTATGGTAGAGCTGACAGTTCATCATCTTTGCCCCTGACCATGAGAACTGCCTCTGCCAGGAGTTGCACTGGCACCTCCACGCCCAAGGTCAGATGGTGTGCTACTACCTGAGGGTGACTAATATCTGCTGGACATGATCCCTTCACTGGAACACCCAGGACCACTACCCCATGGCCTGTTATATCTAGATGTGGACAGCACACTCTCTGATGGAGCAGTGGATGTACTGCCACTATGGGTGGTTGATTGGGCATGGCCACGATGGCTCTCAGCAGATGTAGTTGCCGACCTACGACCATGAGGTTGACGTTATTCCATCACAGACAATGTGTGTTCCATGACAGATACTCTGCATTCCCACATCCTGTTCATATGTGTCATTGAACTGATCCAGTGCATCAGCATCAAAAACACAGTGGAGGCAGTCACAGAGGTCAGACTGTGCCACATCTAGAGCCCTGAGTATTCTTCTGAAGTGACATTCTGAACATGCACGTGCCTCCATTACAGCCCTAAACATATGCTGAGTGATATGTGGAGAAAAACCTGGACCAGGTGATGGAGGGACAGCAGGCCTCTGATGAGCACCCCTATCAATCCACCTGACTGGTACCTCATCGACAATTTGGTAAAGACAGTGTCAACAGGCACTGAAGCCATAGTAGCCACACTTCCCTGGTCTATGTCCTCACCCTCCAACTGTTCAATATCTGTGGCCTTAGCGGACTGGGTATGCACAGGCATACCGACTGTGTCTGAAGATCCTGAGGTGAGGTGCTGGATTTTAACTTCTGTATCAGATTTAGCCTCTGCAACCCCCGACTGTGCCTCACTTTGGCCACCATCATCATCAGTCTCTAATGAGACACTGACATCAGGTGGCACAGGGAACACAGAACCACTTCCATGATCACCTGTGATAAAAGGAAAAACAGGGTGACATTAATACCTGCACTACTATGCTGCCATATACGTTAAGCAATTTAACTGCTGTCACTATTGCATACATTTAAGCCTATCAGCCACTTACAGCAATAAGTGCTGACAGACCCATAAATAGTGGGTCAACAAAGGCTCAAGAATATGGACAAATGTTACATAATATGCTCCTACAAGCATATACAGCTAATGGAATAACAGGTTTTGCTTCACCATGACATATCTGATGGGTATGCAGTTTGATTAAGATATCTGTGTCATAATATTTAAAGTTTGCAATCATTAATGAATTGTCAATAATCTGCCAGTCAATTACTATTAATCTTAAATACAGGCCAGAAATATGAGTAAAAAATCTTGACATAAAGCAAAAATCAGTGCACCGGACAGGTATGCAGACAGTACTTCAATACATATACAGGCCTAAGAGGACACTTTAGCAGATGTGTGGGAATATATATACAGTACTGACCAAAAATTATTCCACTTACCAACTGCTGCAGCCCTTGCTCGGTAAATTCATGACTGTCCTGGGAAAAGTAAAGGAATACATAATGGTAAAAGCACCACACATTTAACAATACAACAAGGGTTAACACTTTTACACATCTATATGTACGGCCAAATAAATGTTATCAGGAATGTGGCTGACAACCTTAAAATAAGCATAAAACTGCAGCTATCTGAAATACCCTAACCAACACAAATACAGCTTGACACAACTATATACACTTATGACAGAATGCAACACTATTTTAATGATGATGTAACAAAGTATACCTGGAAGCTCCACATGTGATGAGGTAGTGGCACCCACATCCAGAACATATTGGCTCAAGAATTGCTGGGAACTGTCCTGTATTGAGATGTGTGCCAGGAATTCCTCTGTGGCAGTTAAAAGACCTGAACACTGCAACTATCGTAGTTACCCCCCCACCAAAAAAAAGCAACCTGCCACACATTAAAACCATAAACACCATTACAGAATGAATGCAACTGTATTCTACTGATGATCCTACAAAGCCTACCTGCAAGCTTGTCTGGCTTTTGGACTGCTGGGAGCTTTCCTGAATGGAAATATTTGCCAGGAATTTCTTGGTGGCATTGAGGGGTTCTGCTGCTGAAACCCTACCACCGGTGAGCCACTTCAGCTGCATGCCTCCTGGCTGCATGGTTCATATCAGTAGCTCTGTGATAAACCTGCTCATACTTGCAACTCTGTCAGCCCACCCTGTTGATATTTTGGACAAAGTCATCCCAGAGTTCCGTATGTTTGGCCATTCTTGCCCACCCTCTTGACAGCAGGACTTCATGGTTTTGCCTGAGTGCATCTATAATCAGCTCATTTTGGCCTCAGAGAATGATGGCCTACAGCTAGGGAGCATATTATTTACTGAAAGACAAAATAATCATAACACATATAAGGATCGCATAAGTACAAATAAATTGTTGTACAGATAATGCAGTAAAGGAAGGCTGCCAATATTCAACATTGGATTACACTGTAAAGATTCAACAGTGGCCGATAAATATCACGGGTGGCTACAAAACTAAGGGTAACAAGAGTAACATATTCTTGATTGTGCCTTAACAGATACTGACCTATGTCACCCACCCAACATAACAGTCCACTCTAGATTGTGCCATAGTAGGACATCATCCCCCCCAATAAAAAAGGAATAACAGGCTAAGGAATAATGTTGTTAACCAAACAATGAGGAAATGTTAAAAGTACTATCAAAGGATCTTTCCATGGAACATGTGTACAAAGTTAGCACACAGCATTATACTTTCTGCCCACTTTACATCCTCTGTACCTCTCACATTTCAGGAAAGAAAGCTATGTAATAAGTATGTTTCTAAAAAATGCATACAGATTTACTACACATTTATTGTTGTCTACATTCCAGCATATGCAGGTTACAAGATGGATGCATAACTAATGCAGGACAATACTTCTATGTTGAAATATAGTGAATCAGAAGAAATGTGTATCTGAATTAGAATCATGTAATAATTCTCATCCACATCAGTTTACCCAGGTACTCATTTGCCTTATTGTAATGGTTTACATCAATAGTTGATTGCATGTGACCTACTCTGTGCTTCAGAGATGCTAATTACAGCATACACAGCTGAATTGCATGCTAATCAACCAATCATGTGGAGCTAGTCAACAAGATATAAAAGCATCCATGTTGTGGCCATTTCTTTTTTCTTTTTTATGTGGATTGAGAAAATACTAGAGTATAGACACAAAGTAGGTACAAAGAGATTGTTATTAGCTTTGTTTTTTTGAATACATCTGTCTGTAATACAGGCTTAAGACATTGCTGCTGCTAGCAATAGCCATACACAGAGAAGGTGAAAAGTTTGCAGGGCACATAGACACTGGAGGAATACAGTGACTTGTATCAGCATTTACTCAGAGACAGAGATGAGTGCAGGAGACCATCACAGTTGAAAGTAAGGTATGTGCTTAAATGCTATTCCTTGTTACTGGGACATTTCACAGAATAGCAGAGGGCATGCTTGGTGTGTTACACACATCACCTTCCAGGATCTTTAAAACATCACTGCATGGTATGCTACAAGATTGAAAATGTAAACAATAGTTCTGAGTATATTTAGAGAAGAATGCTACAATTATAACATGTATTGCATTATCCTAAATTAATGTTTGCCTTACATTGGAGTCATATATACATGACAACAGGAAATGGGGAGCAGGGTAGGGTCTACATTAACTATGAAGTGTACAACTCAAACTGGCAAGTCAGGTTTAACGGCATGTGCATCATCTGCCATGTGTGCTGGCAAACCTGCCAGTTAACATGAATCCCATATGTGCCCCATCTCCCAACTGCTTTAGGTGTGTGCTATGGGGGGCATCTCACAGGCTCACATAGAGGTGGATGCATTAACTCCCCACCCACAAAATAACAGTCAATGCTGGTTTATGCTGGCCAACCTGGCTTTACTTATTTGCCAACTACATAACATATTCCTAGTTAATGTCCTTCAACATTGTAATGGTAATAATATAGAATTGTTTTCACACATGCTCTGTACCACAGTACTGGTCAGATGATTGTGGACTGACCAAGGAACACAGCCTGTTAGGACAGTGTTGTATAATTGAAAACAAGAACCATAACAGCCTGCGTAAGGAGTAAGTGCAGTATTTTCCAAATTAAATATTTCACTAAGTGTACATGTACTAGTTCAGTATAGATGCACATTCCCTGTTTAAGTTACTTGTGTGCTGAATGATTGTTACTGCTTGCTACAGAGGTGCATGTGAGAACAACACCTGTAAGGCACCCATGCATTGTTCTGAGTCTACATTGCATGTTGATCTGGTTTGCACACATATGTAGGCATATTCCCTGTGTACTAACAAATTGTACTTTATATATCATACATTGATTTATTTTTCCTGCATGTTATCACTTTTTTCTTACAATTTGAGCCTGTATGAACCTTACAGTGAATACAAATGTAGTCACAGCTCTTGTAACTTCTCTTGTGGTGCAAGGAGTTAAGTGTCACCTTTAAGTTCACATGGTCCTGGGCTTGAATACAACTATTGCAGCCTTGTTTTTTGTAATGTGTCTTTTTAATAGCTAGCAATGCAATAAAGTCTAGATACACATATCTTCATTCTTGTTGTGGGAACAACTGTGGAGGCCTCCCATAGCTAAGGTCCAGGGTTCTAATACCACAGAATTCTGCCCTTTTAATGGTGTCCCACTTTACATGATAACTTATAGTAGTTGACACAGTAATTCCTATATCATAATTATTGTCATGATGGATGAGACAATCATATTATGTCAGTTCTGCAGTTCTTTTATTAATATCTGCATAATTTCGTATATTGTGCTTATTTAGTTTCACCCACACATGTTGCCTGTGTTTGTGCAATGCTAAGCAGTGCTCACCATTTTCAAATGTTGTAGATTGCTACGTTTTGCATTCTCAGTATCTGTTATAACTGCAATTGTCAGGAAAAGATAGTGTACATTGGTATTCATCTGCATTACACATGGCTGGCATTCAGGGTGAAGTTTTGAGATTTTGTCCTCAAAGATGGGGTGTGTCTAGAAGTTCAAAGTGTTTGTTGGACTCCTAGTGAATGATTATGATCCCAGGCTGTTGCAGAAGCACTATCATGGATCAGATTACAAATTGGATGCATGGAATAGTTTAGCCTGGCATTTGTCCACTGTTACCAGTATCCCCCATGCTGGTAAATACTGTAGAAATCACTATAGAGACCTCAGGATTAGGAAGAGGAATACCCTCAATCTTTGGATTGATGAATGCAGGACTAACGGCACTCCATAGATGTGTGAGTAACAGTTACAGACACTGTTTGAATGATGAAGCATCTCCACCTGTTTCTGATTACTGATCTTAATATGTTTTATTTTTTCCCACAACTAATGCAGAGAGAACACTAAATGTATGAGCCTATGAAGGAAGATTGAGAAGGATTAAAGATGAAGTGGTATGTATACTTGAAAACAATACTGTTATTTTAGCATTGGGAGTAAATACAGCTTATTGTGCTAAACTTGTATAACTTTGGATATCCATTTGTCCATTTTAACACAATATTATGCATGCATTAATATGTTTAGTAAAACACCAGTCCAGTTTTACAAAGTAGACAGGGGCTGTCATTTAGAAAACCACACCTCCAAACTATACAGTACATGTCTAAGCTGACATAAACATTGCAATATAAATTATGACCTATACACTAGGGGCACCAAAAGCATGCTGCAGATTGTTATCATTATAACCGTGAACCTGTATGTATAAAACTGTAAAAGAAAAGAGTGCTGGCATTATGCTGTATTCCAAATGGAAGATACAGCATAACATTACTCACTGCTTGTGAATTCAAATAACACACTCCCCAAATTTAAGGGAAGCTCTTTACAATAATGTTTTAGCTTGTAATCAATAAAATTTAGTAGCTTTACGTATTCATAATGATAGCAGTGGAAGTGCAGACCTCTATACCTGTGCCTTAGATGGCCCGGTGTAAAATGTAACCATTATACATGCAACATGCATATGTTCAATATATACAACCATGCATGATTGCTGGATGCAATTTGATCCATAGTATAGTGTGTCTGTGTTAGCAATAGGGTAGTATTCAATGTAATCAAGGTTGTATTAGCATTTGTTATTGTTATAAGTAAATTGTAATAGAATATAGTACATTAATTGTAAAAGCTTTGCATATTATCTGTGCAGTTACTAATGTTTTTTTTTCCTTTCTCTCACCCTACTCCAGCTCTTTTTTAATATAATCACATTGTGTATCTAATCATATTTTTCATTATAATAATTATTTTGCATTACTCTTGTTTTGTTTTTTATATAAATGATATTTTGCAAATTATTTTGTGTTATGTTTATTTCATTAATGGATTTTAATTTTATTTATTATTACTACAGCATGGCAGGGTAGGACAGTTCTCCCTGGAATGCCTACTCTCCCTCCACTGGCTACAGCACTAAGGCCTAGCACTTCTAGGCTGCAGCCTGGCAGCACCCCACCTGCTGCCCCTGCTCTACCTGCACCCTCAGGTAGTTCTGCCCCAGATGATAGGCCTGTGGTTCCTTCTGGGAACAGAGGTGGGGTGATTTTGTAATCTGAGCTGAACTCCCAGGTTTGGTGCATAGGATTGTGCAACTCACAATTGGTGCACACCTACGCCTAGTAGAGACACTACTTTCCATCATCATGCTTAATTACACAAGGAGACGCAGACATCAGACACATAAGCCATCGTCACAGAGAGGTGGCAGTGATGAAAGTCCATTGGGTGGCGACTTGATTCTCAATGCCACCAAACATGACATCCAAAGGCTCACACTTCCCAAACCCCACCCCAACCAAGGCATTCACCTTCCCTCTTGTGTCCTTCTCCAACCCTGTCCTTGTCTTGTATGTCTTGTTTGTCTGCAAATGCTTCCTTGCCTTACCAAATTGCCTGTCCAAGACTTCCTATGTCCCTTCCCCAACATTCCACTCTCTCCTTTAAAAAAAAAAAAAAAGAGCATATGACCCAAAAAAATATCATCCCGTGTATAGTTCTCCATTTCTCAGATGTGTCTACTTGATACCTAATTTGGTCCAACTGGCTTCACAATGCAGTTATGTTGTTGTCACCCCTCTCGCTGGACATGACAGTTCAAATACAGCTAAAATGTGTACATGTGCCCTGTTGTTACTGTTAAAGAAATGGATAGCTATGGTTCTTACCTACACCCTTCCTGCACATTCCTACCTTCCTTTCACATTGTTTTTCCCCGTGTTTGCTCCACATTTCACCACTTTCTTATCTTCCCCTTTTCTTTTCTTTAAAGAAGTATTGAATGATGGTGCATGATATGCAGCATTGAGCCATAATGGTAAACAGGAGCTTATTCACTTTTATGGATATCAGTAACATGAGGCACCACACATTTCATCATTAGTGTATTGAGTGCATACACAGATAATGATCTTGTAACTTCTCCTGTGGCTGCAGATGTACCTTCAACCTCCAACACAAAACCTTAACATCTTCTGTCACAATAGGCAATGTCACACATATTCTGCAATATATCAATATGTTTTCCACCCCACTTGCTCCCCATTTCACTACTTTCCTATCTCACCATTTTTATTCTATAGAAAATTTCCACTTGATGGTGCGCATTGCGCATAAATGCTCATTGCGAGGAAGTATGTTGGTGTATTTCAGATGCTCATGCACACTTGTAAAAGTAAACCTACAACACTATCCCAACCTGCCAACACATATCCAAATAAATAAATAAATGCATCACATGATGTTATTTTCAAACCTGGTACCATCTGAACCCAAAATGCAGAGAGTGATCATGCTTTAATGAGCTAAATCCATGACCATACCCTACAACAGAGTTAATGAAGCAACAGGTATATATATATATATATATATATATATATATATATATATATATATATATATATATACATATGTATAAGTACATACCAAATAATAGTTTGTGCTGAGTAACTTGGAAAATACTTGCTACTCAACTGACAGTGTGGCACCGTGTGTTAAAACAGTAATATCTTCCTTTGGCTTGAAGCCCATGGTACTGGCTTCCATTATAGTTGTTTTATCATTTCTCCACATTGCTGTGTGCTTGCACCAGTCCACAGAGAACACATTACTGAAAATAAATGGGGAAAATTTCACAGAGAAAACAGGGTGAAGTCTCCAGTACTTCATTTATAGCAGGCCACAAATGATTAAATGTGAAACATGTTTTCCTGCCAATCGTGCTTATTGAGAGTGAGCACCATACAATTCTGATGCATTTGAAAAAGTGCATGCTGCTTTGAATCACACACACACATTAAAACAACACCATTGGTTTGCACAATGCCAAGAGATGTACATCTTTTGTAACTGTATATGAAGATAACTTAGAAAAAAGTGCTGTTCCACTTCATTTGTATAAGCTGCAATCTCACAACAGTATAAATAAAGTATGCATACCCTGGACTAGAACCCCAGGGCATCTGCAATGCTTAAAGCTCTACATATGTTCCCAAATGTTATGTCACCTGTATTGTGTATTACAGCTGCCACTTAAGTAAAGAATTAATAATCATGCAATACCTGTCATTTACCTAAGTTTGTTAGAGCAATATTTACATTTCACTTTACTGAGGACCCTATGTCCCCCTTTGTGTATGGCTTTGTCCAGGTGTATTTCTCTGCCAAGTTTATTCATGTTACTGAATTAATATTTTTTCAGATGTAATGAGCGATGCTTTGTGCAAACACTCTTAATTGGGAATATATGACAGTTAGTATTCATTGTTTAGAATAATCTGCTAATTAACTGACTCTGTGGCTTGATGGGTTAATGCATTGTTCATAGGTTCATAGGTTCATAGGTAGGTACTAGGCTATCAGCCCAAGGGCCTAAGTAAGCCTATCCAACAAGGTACCCTGCCTTACGCCACCCAGGAAAGTTAATTTTCTGTGCCCCTTTTCGAGCAGAGCCACAGAAGTGATCCCCGGGGTGTATTTCCTATTTCCCATCCACTCATCAAGATTTTTCTTGAAGAGTTCTAATGAGGAACTTTGCTTGACATAGATGGGTAGCTTGTTCCAGAGTATAGGAAGTCTCTGGGACAGGAATCTATCCCTCCATCATCTCCTATTTATTGTGGTGACAAGGTATAGGTCCCTAGAGCATGTAGCTCAGAAGGATTGGGATTTCTTTAGGTGTAGCATGTCCAACAGCTCTGGGTTTAATATAGCTTTATATGTTAGGAAGAGATCTCCTCTGAGTAGGCGATATGCCACAGAGTGAAGCTTATGTTTTCTGAGACGGTCAGTGTAGGGCATCTGTTTGAGGCCAGTAATCCTCTTTGTAAGGTACTTTTGTGGCCTTTCCAGCTGCTGCAGATGTCTTGTGAGGTACATTCCAAAAGGGGCGTTGTACTCTATAATGGGTCTAATGAGTGCTGAGTAGAGGGGAACAATGTCCTCTTTTTTCCTGGATGAGAACCCTTTTGTGATGAGGTCTGCCACATAGAAGGATTTCCTGACTACTGTGGCGATGTGATTATCAAAGGAGAGACTACTGTCCACCTGGGTCCCAAGGTCTCTTATCACACATTCGGCATTAAGTAGACTGCCACTTATGTGGTAGTTCATGGGTGCAGAGTTTTTAGCAAAGGGGATGACAATGCATTTTTTGGCATTGAGCTTGAGGCTATGCCTCTGACACCAGGCATCTGTCTCAGTGATGCCCTTCTGTAGGATGTCCACATTATTTGGGGACTCGACTATGGCTCCTAGTTTGCAGTCATCTGCAAACTTTGTTAGCCAGAGGCCTTCTATGTTAGCCTGTACTTCAGAGAAGTAGATGGTGAAGTCTGATGGTACTGGGTTCGAAATAAGGTGTTGGCAAAACTTTTACAAGGGTGTACTATAGTTTTACATATATTCATTGATACTACTGCCGCTTAACATTGCTTAGCGATGGTGCACAATAATTCTTTAAAGAAAAGAAATGGAGAAGAATGGAAAGTGGTGAAATGGGGAGCAAGCAGGGGGAAAAACAAAGTGAAAGAAAGGTAAGAATGTTCAGGAAGGATGTAGATAAGAACCATAGTTATCCATTTCTTCAACAGTAACAACTGGGCACATGTACATATTTTAAGCTGTATTTAGGCTGTCACCTCCAGAGAGAGGGGTGACAACAAAATAATTGCATTGTGAAGCCAATTGGACCAAATTAGGTGTGTCAAGTAGATACCTCTGCAAAACTGAGAGCTATGTATGGGATGATATTTTTGGGGGGGCACAGGTGCCCTTTTTTTAAAGGAGAGAGTGGAATGTTGGGGAAGAGACATAGGCAAATCTGGGGCATGTAAGTTGGGAAGGTGAAGATGCATTTGCAGGCAGACAAAACATGCAAGACAAGAACTGGGTTGGTGAAGGGCACAAGAAGGGGGTGAACACCTTGGTTGGGGTTGGGGTGGGGGAATCGAGGGCCTATGGATATCAGCACATAACGGTGTGATTCAAGTCCTCACTCATTGGACTGTCAGCATTTTACCATCACTCCACTGTTGGATGCAGTCACTGATGTCTGCGCCTATGGCCAGTCTGCCATACAAGGATGGACAGCAAGTTCTCCATCCAGAGTAGGCATGTGCCCATGGTCTGGTGTGCAATTCTATGCACCACATCTGGCAACTCTGCATGGGTGATGTATGCACCCCCCTCTGCCTCTGCTCCCAGAGGGGACCACACACCTGGCCCCTGGGGAAGATCTACCTGATGGTCCAGATAGGGCAGTAGCAGTGGGGGAGGGTGCAACCAGATGGCAGCCCAGAAGTGCTGGACCTTGGAGCTGCATCCAGTGGAGCGTGCATAGGTGGATCACCAGGAACTGGCATACCCTGTTGTGCTGTAGTAATAACATAAAGAAAAAATCAAAAGCAAAAATGAAATAAAACATGAAACAAAATAAAAAAATCAAACATTATAAAAAGTGTTAAATAATAATATGAACAGAATGATAAATAATAAAAATGGAAAAGTATTTAACAACAGACGATAAAATTATACATAATAAACAAAACATAAAAAATAATAAAAATGATATAAGGTAAAATATGATTTAATAACAGCAAGAACAACAACAACAATAATAATAATAATAATAATAATAATTGTAATAAATAAATCTTAATAAAAATAAGTAATCCAGAAATAACAAAAAGAAGATATGGTGTGGGATAAGAGAAAAAATGGAGAACATTAGTAACTTCACACATTATACAACAAGCTTTCAAAAATAACTTTATTGCATTCTGTTACAGTCTATTTTAAACAATAACAACTGCTAAGAAATTCCTTTATTAATTAGACTACATGTACACTGATTACATGTGATAGCAGGCCACCGAAGCAACAGGTGTGGAGGTGTGCACTTGAAATGTCATAATGATGATTCCATAACAGTACTGTATTTTTTATTGATGAAAAATTAACACAGTATTTTAATCAGATGATTTATATATTTGGGGAGTGTGGTATTAGAACCCACAAGCAGTGTCTACTGTAATGCTGTAGTTTTCCATTGGAATACATCATAAAGCAAACACTCTTTTGTTTTACACTTTTTAGCTCATGGTCACTGTTATCTGAGAATGTGCAATTGTTGATTTGGGTTTCAGACTACACCTGTCCACCTTTTAGAACAGGATATCTTGACATATCATAAAATATTGGATGCACAAGGACCCATAATTAGGAACACAGTTCAGATATTGCTATTACACACAAGGATAGTTGCATGTGATTTGCGTTAGCATAACATTTTGACACTCATTTATTTATTGACTTCAATATAAAGTGCCAGACAACCACAAATCTTACAATGACTAGAGCAAAGTGATTCTTAATTCTGGCTGTTCAACAGGAATAAGTAGCATTGAAAGCTATACCACAGAGTAATGAATGCATACATTATGTCACAAAATAATGCATGCATACATTATGCCACAGAGTAATGCATACATACATTATTCCACAGTGTAATGCATGCATACTTACCTTTACTGTTCAGATATGCATTTCTAAATTCATAAAAAGGTATGATATAGCAACTACTCCATCTATAACTGTTAAGGCTACAATAACTTTGCTTTATATAATTATTCTTACTTACCACATGCTTGTCTCATCCACGCCAATCACCTACCGTGGGACCTCATATTCGGGGCCCTCTCTTCTACAGCTGTGGAGAAATGGAAAAAGAAAAAGCATTATGAATACCAATGTTTTCTTTAGTCAGCTTGAGTATTTGCAGGTAATACATGTAAATCATACTTACATATCACCAGGGTACTCCCCACCTGGCAATTCCTGATCCACTAATCAAAGGAACCCTCTTTCTCCTATGGAGGTCATCATAGTAGTGACAACATTGTTCACTGGTGTGGGGATACCAGTAGCACTCGTAAGAGCCATTGCCAATCTATTCCAGGCTTCTGATTTGTATTGTGAGCCAGCATATTCCTCCTGCAACAGGTGTGACCCATGATCTCCAACCAGGAGCCCGATAAAAACCTTGGACTCCTGGACACTCCAGCGCTGTGCTCTAAGTCACACACCCTCACCAGCACCATACATTGTTGCACAAGTTAGAGCTCAATGTATAAAGTGCAATTCTTGTGAATTCCCCTTTAAATACCATATTTTGCCACCAATTGCACTTATTGTCTGGATTTTGATACATTTGAAAATGGTGCACGCCACTTACCATCGCAGAAACCTAGAATTGTGCAATGTTAAGAGGCACACAACTTTTTTCAAATATATCAACAAAAGAAAACAACCAATACAATTCCATGGTTACTTTCTTACAGTACCACTTTATTTGGATATGCTGCAATGTCATATCATGATAAGAAAAGTTTGTATACCCTGGAGTAGAAAACAGGGCCATCTGCACTCTAGTCCAACACTTAACCCATGTCACCATAATGGTAGTTAATTGATCAATGTATTTTAGTAGTCATTGTTAACTTCATGGTATGAGCGTAGCATGGCACCACTTACCGAGTTTGCACGATGCAAAGCATTGTGCAGTGATTTTAATTGTAATCATCTCGTTTCCTTTTTTAGATGTCTGGGTCATGTCTGATACATGTGTGGTCCCACTGTGCAAACACAGTAAGCACTGGCAAACACAATGGAGCATTGCACAAGTATGGGGAAAAACATAACAAAAACAAAAAAAAGAAGAGAAATACGAGAAAACTCAGAATATACAGATATAACTAGTTCTGGCAGGTTTAATGGCTTATATTTTTGCATTGTTCCTCATAACACTTGGGGTTTTCAGATAATCATTTGGGATGGATGGAAATAAATATGAATGACATTTTTGTTCAAGACTTCATACTCTTCTGAAGTTGCATGATGGGGGCAGAACGTTGGTGCTGTCATGTACACGGCTTTATTATCCATGTTGTGAGGTTTTGTGGCCAACACAATTGGAACGCGCAGTGAAACCTCACTTTGGAGCAATGAACATCATGAATATGCATTATGAGTTGCCAAAAACACTTTGCGGATGTTTACATGGATGGCCTACACAGAGTTTATTGAATCCTGGGCATATCTAAATATATTGGGTAAGGCTTTATGTCTCAAAAATGGGAATATTTATACTTGCAATCCCTCATGTCCACCTGCCAGATGGAAGCCTCCTATGTTTTCCTTATTTTTCTCCCATTCAAATTTTCTCTTTTTCATTGTTTTCTTTTGAGCAAACTGTCATTTTATAGCTTCATAAACCACACTGATGGTACTTCTGTTTCAATGAATTTTCTTCCAGAGTAAATAACCTCCTTTTTCATTAATATCATCATCCGTCCATCTTACTGGCATTGTCATACCCATATGCCATTTCAGTCATTATTCATCCCCCTTTGTTCTGCATTGATACAATTCTGACAATTCTGCAACAAAGCATGGAGAATATGAATCATATTGCACATATGGCAGCAATAAGCACATCTCACTTCCTCAGACAAGTGTACGTCTATTCACATTCTTCATTACATCCATCTATATCACACTTGACATACTTCATTTATTCATATTACTCTTGTATTTAATAATTTTCAGGTATATATCTCAACCAGGCTAATGAGTACATGTTCTGAATTTATTTGTCCAGATGCAGCAAGAAATGAGAAAATGATACTTTTATGTACAGTACTGTTTTATGCAGAGATAATTTACATTTGTATATATTTATTTATCTTTGATGCTTACATGTACTTTAGGTCATACTTGTACCTTAGGTCATACCGTTGACATCATTAATTGTTATTTTTACTATAGCAGTTGCATTTTTCAGTTGTGTAGCCTAACTTAATTCGTGATGTGCTCTTTTGCTTGAAGCTTCCTAATTTGGACATGGATAATAAGGGGTCTCTATTATCCAGTCCACTTACCTGGTCATAATAAAGTGACAGATTCCATGGGCTCCAGGATAGCTTTGCTGAAGATATCCACCATCCTGCAATATCACCATGACATACATACATGGTGTGATATCATACAGGGTAGAGATGATACACTTAAGAAATGCCAAATGCAAGTTGCAAATTGCCACACCTTACATGGCATGTTACACCATGTACATAGGACTGGCAAACATTCAGTGCAAATGAATCTCATTACCACTGCATGGCATAATATGAAGTGTCTCAACCCACATATGTAGGCCCCAGATTGTCTTCAAACACTCCTGTCCCCACAGTTGCAAGTGTATATTAGCCATACTACTGCATACGATGTATGTACTGAATACAGAACAGGTAGAACTCTGTCATGCATGCAGTATTAAGGCTCTCACACAGTGGGCAACATGCTGTGGTGCTGTTCACCCTACAGTACAGAACATTTTCTTTAAAAAATGTTTTACAATCATCCCTGTGTAGGAAGGGGGTTGTTGCAAGTAGCACACAGCCAAGCATGGGCATAGCTATCACTCAGAATGACATAACAGTGTTGTGGCCCGATATACAGCTAATTCTTCACTCTGTTATTGCATGAATATGTGTTTCCCATTTAATGACTGCTGTTATGCTATAACATACAGGTGGATTAGCTTCTTATACCAGAAAGGCCCAATAACGTCAATCAACAATGCTTCCGAACTAAAATTATACACTGATACATTCTGCCTATGTAGACTTTAAGTGTTTTCTAGTATAAGGACTTGGGGGTCAGTCATATGCCTCTATAATTTTTCATTTGTCTGTGCAGCTTGAGGAACAGTGGAGGTCTGTACCAAAATCAGATATAAAATAAGTGCTTAGGATAGTATGCTAGTATAACTGTAATCGTAAGAATTACAATTAAGAACAAAATAGTTCGCACTCATCTTTATAGTTAGGTTCACTTACTTGAAAGACTGCAACATCAGCATCTTTTGTGCTATGTAAAGACACATTGAGGGTATTTTACAAATACTAGGCATATTCATGGTGTTATGAATACAGTTCTTATAACAATTTGCAACTATGCTATATACTCAGATAAGCTTAGCCTTCAAAATCACAAGGTCCTTTTATGCCATTGTAACACCACTTACTGAAGACGTGAGCCCCCCCCAGAAATGATAACAAAGACTGCCTACTACATTTTTATTATACTTCAGTCTTTATGCTTGCCATATCTTCTATGCCTGCTGTTTATTTACTAAACTTTTTTTCAGAACATTCAAAAATTCATTATTTACAAAATTATAGAAGCACTATGTTCATTAAAAATAGCTTCTGATAGATCATTTTGTATGACACAAGAATGAGAAATGCAATTTTTATTACTTCATTAATTCAAAATTTGTAGCCATAAAACAACTGGACTGTTACTCTTTTGCCACCTAAGTAAGCCAGTACCCAGGGAAAACACTGTGCTTTGATGTATAATGACCGCCAGCCTGTATGCCTCAGCTTAGAAGGAAACTAAGAATGATGTGTTTTTTAAAGGCAATGCAAGCTGTGCTGTAAGCCTTGTGGTATAAGTAGCTTTTTGTCAGTGAACACACTATAGCAGGCAGCTGCCAATTTACACCTCTCGAATAAAACAACCTTGCAGCTGCAGGTATGACTGAAAACCCATGCTCAAATTGACAGCCTGAGGTCTGTTAGCAGACTCTTAATGTTGATGAATTAGGTGGTTGTGACGGGAATGGATATACAGCTGTAGTTTATAGCTCTCACCCCTGTTGTGATTTTTCCTTCAGAAGCTAATATGTGTTTATTTTGGCATTTAACAACTATTATTGCAATTTTTTTCTGTAGTGCACGAAAGTACTTTCTATTACAGCTATTTCACTGATGGCATACATTCATATCTGACTGACAAGATCTTTTACATGTACTAAGCCCCAAACTAGCTTCTTGCACATAGTATGTGGTGCAACAGAGCACCAGTTATATATGGTAATATGGTATGATTGCATGTAATTCCTTCTCTTTATAAAGTTTTGAAATGCATTGAACATATACCATAGATAACTCAATTTCTAAGTTTTACATTCAAAGCAATATTTTCAGTTTGAGTTATTAGTTCCATAAGCTACTTTATGTCATGAAAGTTATTAATATTATCTGATTAGTTAACCTTATTTGCTTTGGAAGTTGTAACTCCATTCATAGTATGTTAAGTGAGTTGGAGTGGCTCCCTCATAGAAGCCCGAGTCATTATTTTGCAAGCCTTGAAAATGTACCAAAAGTAAAATAAAATGCTATTGCACACTCCAAAGTTGATGTCACATGATTAAAGAATTTTGCAGGGAGCATCACCTCTCTGCATGCCCCACCCCCTGTACACTGCTGTTAATTAGTTATACTAAATCCAAAATAATCCTGTTTCAGAACAGTGGGAATACTTTGTAGTACCTTTGAATTAATATATTTGTAGTTCGAATCCTTATCAGATGATCGAGTTTTCAGAAACTTGAAATTCATATGGCCAAGACCCTATGACAGAGTTGCTGAAAATTTGAACATCCAAAAACAAATAATAAACCCCACAAAAATCTAACTTTTTTATGTTTTTGCGCCCCCACACCCCCTACAAATTAAATATAACAACTCCAAGATTGCCCTGCAACAAAGAAAAGGGTAAATTTCCCATTCCGTACTATACCGCTATCGCTATTCAAAACCTTCAGGTTTTTGGGAATTCAATCATATGGTCTCAACCATATAAATTTTGAGTTTCTGAAAATGTGATCATCTGATAGGGATCCAGAGTGCATGGAGCACACTGATTATGCTCCGATATTTGGTAAAAGAATAACCAGTTAAGCGCTAAAGTGGTGTGAGACCTGACCTTAAGAAATGAAGCATCCCCTGCTAAAGTTGTTAAGGTTGGGTCAAGCGCTAGGCAATAAAATCTGCCAGTACCGTCCAGAAAATGACAGTAGCAGAAGAAAAGATTTGGTTCAGCCTGCTGTCTATACAAATAAAGCTTCCTTAACTTCCTGTTATAAGCATAAAAAGTAGCTTGATTAACAGGAAGGGTGTTTGTCTGCATTTTGTAAAGGATGAGAAGTCTGAAACTTAAATATATGTTATTATTAAGTGACTTCAGTCCTCTGTAATTTCTCTGAAAAACACAGATTTTAAGAGGAACAGCCCAAAAATATGAAAAATAATCTGGATGCTCTGCAAAAATTTAGACAGTTGAGAAGTATGAAAGGTGAGTGTAAATGCAAGAGCCTACATTACATACACTGCTTTTCTGACAGCTCTCATTAAGTCTTTTATGGCTTTGTAAGTCAGGAAAACACTTAGCATTTGTTTTTATTACTGGAACTTGTAGTACATGGAACAGAGGTGAATTTCTTGGCATCCATGTTTTGAACACATAATACGGTGGTTAGGATTGGTGAACAGATCATAATCCTCTATATTTTACATTCACTACTGCAGGCTTGCAATTCCACAAATAGCAGTTACAGTCCAGAGAATTAAGTTACCTATTTAGACACTGATTTGTCAGTGGTACCAGATTTTCAGTTTTTGAAAATGGATTTTTAGCATCTATCAATGTACAGAACTGCCGCTGTAGTGTCAACCAAACAAAATATTAAAAAATAACAAACTAACTCTTGTTTTGAAAGGTCCTGAAAGCAGACCTTTCTAGCAAATCTAAATGTAGTTTGCTAATAGAGGGTCAGGAAAGAGCTCAGGAACTGGTGCTTAAGTTTCTTATTAAGGGTCACATAACACTAGTGTACAGCCATAATGCTACATAGTGACAACACTGTAACCAAAGTACAAATGTGCTAGTATCCTTGTATATAATGCAGTGAGCTTTGTAAATAGCATTGATATAAAAGCACATCTATAGTAGTCATTGAACTATAGTACTGATAATATCATTATACATAATGCAGTGATTAAGGTATATAACTGTCAAATGTGACTATAGTAGTTATTTAACAGATTTATCTTGTTCAACGCTTCTAAAGTAATATCCCAGGTTGTCTTACAAATGAATTAGTCATATAACCAATCATGAAATACAACAACCCCACTCTGGAATCATAGATAAACTTACTAAGCTGGGTATTAATCCCTACATCACCCAATGAGTTGCTAACTGGCTTACTGATAGAACCCACACTATAAAAGTAGCCGACTCCAAATCCAGCTCCAGACAAGTGACAAGTGGAATACCTCAGGGTTCAGTCCTGGGACCACTCTTGTTTGGCATCTACTTCTCTGAAGTACAGGCCAACACTAAGGGACTCTGGCTAACAAAGTTTGCAGATGATTGCAAACTGGGAGCCATTATTGAATCCCCAAATGATGTGGATACTCTACAAAAGGGCCTTACAGAAACAGATGCTTGGTACCAGAGTCATGGGCTCAAGCTCAATGCCAAGAAATGTATAGTTATCCCCTTTGGGACAAAACATGTATCCATGAATTACCATATAGGTGGCAGTACACTAAACACCGAAAGTGTGATAAGAGACTTAGAGACACAGGTGGACAGTGGTCTCACCTTCGATAACCACGTCACAACAGTCAGGAAATCCTTCTATGTGGCACACCTCATCACTAAGGGCTTTTCATCCAAAAAAAGGAGGTCATTGTCCCACTGTACTCATCCTTCATTAGACACATTATAGAATACAGCGCCCTGTTTGGTATGTACCTCTCAAGACATCTGCAACAACTGGAAAGGCCACAGAAATACCTCACTAAAAGTATCACAGGCCTAAAGCAGATGCCCTATGCTGAACGCCTTAAAAAACTCCAGCTATACTCTGTCACATATTGTCTACTCAGAGGCGATCTCTGCTTAACATACAAGGTCATGTCAAACCCAGAGCTCTTGGACATGCTACACTTAAAGAAATCCCAATCCCTCAGAGCCACACGCTCCAGGGATCTAAACCTTGTCATCACAATAAACAAAACATGCTGGAGCGATAGGTTGCTGACCCAGAGACTCCCCAGACTCTGGAACAGATTGCCCATACATGTCAAGCAGAGTGCCTCTTTGGCCCTTTTCAAAAGGAACCTTGACGATTGGATGGGAGAAAGGAAATTCACCCCAGGGATCACGTCAGTCACCCTGCTAGACATGGGTCCAGGGAAGTAAATAGTGTGGGAAGAAATAGCCAGGGAATTGTTATGGCTAGGCTTGTATAGGCCCTAGGGCTGATAGCCTAATACCAACCTATGAACCTATGAACCAGATACAACAGTATTCTTGACAGCAGAAACATAATCCCACTCCCATGTTCTGACCCAGAGCTGTTTAATGTTTAATCATTTCTTATTTAAATGCATTGATGTCAGTTTTTATTTTATTTTAAGTTTCAATTAAATCTATTAGGGAGGTCTGTTGTGAGGATGTGTGGAGAGTATTGGTGGAAATGTTAAAGAGGAGGGGACCAAGAATAGAGCCTTGTGGTACACTGGTGATGACTGGGTAAGTGATAGAAAGAAGGGATGGAATGGACCCAGGAATGAAATGTTGGTTTGAAAATTAGTCAAGAAAATTTGTAAATGTAATTTTGGAAATATTTACTGCATTTTGGCCCTGGGTCATGACTAAAAATGGTCTTTACACCAGTTTTCCTACATGGTTAATAAAGGGGAAAAGATAGCCTTAACTTAATGTAACAGTTATTAGGGCATTTTGTGTTACGTGCACACCTTACACAGGAAGAGCATCTGGAATACTAAATATACTGGCAGCTGCTCTGGGAACAAGGCATTGGGGGGAGTGATCTGCAAATGTCGATCGATCAGAAGTTTCACATTGCAACTTTCTATGCCCACCTAATCTCAGCCAATGTTGGAATGGCATTATGGGGCGATTAGTTTCTATAGTTTGTGTAATTAATGCACCAAGATGACTCTGACAGATACCTGCTCCTGAAGTTTCAACATCTGTATAATTTTGTATTATAGCTCAACAAAATAATTTCCTTAGTTAAACTAATTTGCTCACTCAGTATCTCCAATAGAACAATCTGCACGGAATCTTTAAAATCTGAATAAGAAATGGCAGCACAATAGCAATCCAGCGGTATACCAAATGCAATTAAAGTGAAATAAAATCCAATAATATGCCAATGCAGTTGAAATAAATCCAAGTGAAATAAGGAATCCAAGTTTACTGAATAGTAGGTAAGCGCTTTTGACTGTGACACCAGCCTTCTTCAGACAACCATTACAATAAAAGAAACTTCTTATGTAGTAATCTGTATTCCCTAATTACAATCAATTATCCAATTAATTACTCAATAGTTAACAGTTGCATTGAATATAAAATAATAATAATTGTTAATTGGTTATAAGTGTACATGTTTAATTGTGTATTTAAAAAATCTTTACATATGTCATAATAAATAATGCCTATATAAAACCATATTAAAATGTTGTTATAAAACAAATTCTATACATGATCTCCATAGAACAATACACTATCACAAAATGGAAGAATTAAATGTTCAAACTGAAGCACTCGATGTAAAAATAAAGCAGCAGACAGCATTTGCAGCTTGTCAAAATCAATACCTTGAGGTTTTTACTCAGGTTGATAACCACAGTAAACTGGTCACAGACAGAAAAACCCGCAAACTATATAGAGATCAGATGGACTATTCCAATGGAAGAGCCTACCCTAAACCACCATGTGGACAGCGTCACAGCAAGCAAAGGGAAGAAACAGCTCCTTCTTCAAACAATAATGGCAGGCATAATTCCAATGAAGTGGATACAAACAACCAACAACAAATCCCTTTAGAGGAGAGTACCCTACGCAGATTGGAATGGCTGCAGAACAAGGACAGCTATCAGGCGAGGGGCAATTCAGCGTACACATGGAGGAGGCAGAGAACGGGCTCACGCTCACGGAACAACTACAATTACAACTGGTAGGTGAACATATTCCACATAATACCTACCAACTTATCATTAATTCTACAGGGAACTATAAAATTTACAATTATAGTCAGGTAGTTTTAAATACTCAACATGGTAATATTTTTGGCAAAGGTTTTACATTCATGCCTAAAAGGCGAGCAAGGGTCATGGATTTAATAACAGAACTGAAGCTGTTTACTAGGAAGATGAACCTAGCTGTTATATTCCAACATGCTTCAACTATACAGAACAACTCAATGCATATTCCTAGCAGTTTTAATCCTCCCCTACATCCTAAGATAAAACTGTTTGAAGAATTGTGTGAACTTGATTTTAGGAATCAGCTTCAACAACAGAAAACTAAATATCCCATAAGCAATATTACTAAACAACAACATGAAATGTTAAATGAGTTGAAGGCAAAAGGTGACTTATGTATTATGCAACCAGACAAGGGAGGTGGACTGGTGATAATGAATGTAATGGATTACAACCAACTTATACTACAAATATTATATGAAGATGCATGCATTGAAGCCTCACTCAATGAAATTAATATTTCTAACACCAGAATTGACTATTACTTAGAAGACATGCTGATGCAGGGGCAAATAACAAAAGAGGCCCATGCTTATATGGATGTACATAATCCCAGAATACCAATCATTTTTGGAGCACCCAAAATTCACAAGGACTTACAAAACCCACCTTTACGTCCAATTGTGGATGCTGGTGGCTCAAAAACATATTTCATGGCCAAATATGTAGATATGCAACTGAAAGAAAAAGTGTTTGATTTATAATACATATGTCATGATTCTTGGGATTTTCTTAAAAAGGTCAATATGACACATATACCAAACGTTGAAAATATTACATTTATTACTGTGGATGTCAAAGATCTTTTTACATGTATACCTCAGGATGTAGGACTGGAATGGTTCACTGATTTTTTCACAGAAATAATGGTCATCCCTCAGGATGACATCAACACTTTATCACATTTGTTGCAATTGGTTTTAACTAATAATTATTTATACCATGATGATCACTATTTTAGCAAATAAAAGGGGCAGCAATGGGCTCCCCAGTAGGCACACTGTATGCTAATGTAGTTATGGCCATGTGGGAACATAATTATTTGTTCCAGTCACATTTTATGGAATATGTTAACATGTATTGCCATTTTTTGGATGATCTCTTTTTTATTTGGAATGGTCCCATAGAACTCAGACGAGTTTGTGCAATGTATTAATAATTCAACTGATTTTTTAAAGTTTACCTATGAAGTTGGAAGAAATAGCATTTCATATTTGGATGTTTTTTTGACAAAAAATTCAACACAGGGTTGTTTAAAGGCCAACATATATAGGAAGAAAACTTATTCCAATAAGTTTTTGCATTTCACTAGCAATCATCCAAAACATGTTAAGAAAGCAGTTATCAAAGGGCAAATGGTCCATGCAGCATGAATGGTAACAGAAGTAGATGATTTTATGGAAGAATGTCGATATATCAGTGATATGTTTTTAAACAGGGATTATCCCAAACAATTTGTTTATAGCATTCTCTTTGAAGTAGTACATAAGAGAAATACAGGGTTTTATCAGCCCTTATTGGCAAATACTAGTACAGTTGTTGCAGATCCACAAGAAGGGGAAACATCCCCCAACATGGAACGATCAGACACACAGTCTAACACAAACAGGTATGGCAATATAGGTTTTATAACCACATATACCAAGGATTCTGTAGATATTATAAATCTCATGAGGAAAAATTGGACATTCATTATGAGAGACACCAAACTAGTTAAAGTTTTAGGTGTACAACCCTCAATTACTTATAAGAGGGACCGTAACTTAAAAGACTGGTGTAATGCATGTTCCAATGTAGCAGAGAAAACTCAAGGAACCATGAGAAAATGTAACATGTGCACATATTGTGCTTATATACTAGAAGTGTACCATTTGTCAATTATGGGTATAGAGATTAATGTTACAGGCAAATACAATTGCAACACAATGGGTGTTGTCTATGCAGCAGTATGCTCACACTGTTCAGCCTTTTATATAGGCAAAAGAGAACTAAAATTAAAACAGCGGATTTATGAGTATATTTATGAAAATAATAAACAATCACATACCAATGCATTATACAGACATCTGGTACAAAATTCTACACATAAATTTAAGTTTATATTATTAGAACAGGTACGACCATATCCAAGAAAAGGTCCATGTAATGTGATTTTAGAATCCAAAGAATATTGGTGGCAGGTTCTTTTAAATGCCACACAATTTCTGGGTCTAAATGACTCAATTTCTATTGCAAGCATTTTAAAACTCAAGGTCTATAATAGATAGAGTATTGTTCTATGGAAATTATGTATATAATTTGTTTTATAACAACATTTTAATATGGTTTTATATAGGCATTATTTATTATGACATATGTAAAGATTTTTTAAATACACAGTCAAACTTGTACACTTATAACCAATTAACAATTATTATTATTATTTTATATTCAATGCAACTGTTAACTATTGAGTAATTAATTGGATAATTGATTGTAATTAGGGAATACAGATTACTACATAAGAAGTTTCTTTTATTGTAATGGTTGTCTGAAGAAGGCTGGTATCACAGCAGAAAGTGCTTATCTACTATTCAATAAACTTGGATTCCTTATTTCACTTGGATTTATTTCAACTGCATTGGCATATTACTGGATTTTATTTCACTTTAATTGCATTTGGTATACCACTGGATTGCTATTGCGCTGCCATTTCTTATTCAGTTTGTTAGTTGTTGGTTCTGTTTTTTCTTAATCTTTAAAATCTGCTTTCTCATTGTGCTCACAGGCAATATGCTCCCAGTTACTTCTTTCTTCCCCATCACACCTCCAACATTTGCTGTCTGAGGAAAATTCTTTGGAATTTACTTGGAGTATAAAAATACCTATGTAAACACTTCCAAGCAAAGATTCTAAATCTTCTAGACTTTGTTGCAAATTTGCCAAAAGGCCTCTATAATGCATTTCTTTGCATTGAATTTTAATCTTTGGCATTTTCACCAGTCCTTTGTTTTGTGTTAGATCTTCTTGTAGAATTGTTGGTGTAATGGGAGGGGGTATATGATAGCTCACAATTTACAGCCATCTATGAACTTCATGAGCCAGAAACCATTGGCATTAGCCTTGACTTCTGAGAAGTAGATGCTAAACAAGAGCAGGCCCAGCAAATATCCCTGGGGTACTCCACTGGTTACCAGTCTCTTGGTGGAGGTGGTCTCACAGATCATGACTTCTTGGGAGTTAGGTAGGAATTTATGCCTAGGTCCCAGAATTTGTCAACAATACCTGAGTGGGTTATTGTATCAAATGCCTAGACCAGGGCAAAATGTGCAGTATGCACCATTTTCTCCTCATCCATAACCATAGATACCCTCACAAAGAAGTCTGCCAGGTTAAGTAGGCAAAACCATCCCTTAACAAACCTGCAATGGGATGGGTCTAGTGTCTGTAGGTTACCAATGTCCTTGTTGATCAATTCCATAATAATTCAGTCCATGGATTTGCATTTTAGACTTGTCAGACTAATGGGTTTGTACTTCCTGGGAACAGTTGATGGTCCCCTCTTATGAAGAGGGATGACCACTGAGGCTTTTTATTCACCTGGCACATAACCTGTTTTGAGGCTATAATTGAAGAGTGACTCAAGTGGTCCTGCTAGGTCTTGTTTTAGATCATTTAGGAGGCAAATGGGGGTATTGTCAGGAGAGTTTTTGACCTTACCAAGCACCACCACTACTTTCTCCCTGTTGACAGCAGGGCTATGGTAGAAGGGATTTTACAGGTGGTACTGGTGGGGAGTGGGGTATAACGCAAGGGCTAAGTTTATCAGCTAGTACATTCGGTGTGTCACCCTGGTCAGTGAAGGTTGTGTTATTTACCACCAGTTCTGTTCTGTACACTGCCGAGTCTTACCTTTAAGATTCTTGACAGGCCTTTTGGTTGTCCTTAGCATTGGAGGCTATCCTTACCTCATAACTGCCTTTGCTGGACTTTATTGCACCTCTTAGTTTCTTGTTTAGTTGAATCAGAGAGTTCTTGTCTCTATGAGAACTGCTGTTTCTGATTTTGGTCTTGACTTTTTTCTTTTGTTATATAGCCTGTTAAGGTAAGGATTCTACCAGAATGGTTTGTTTTAGGTGATAGATCTGGGCTTACTTATGGTTGGAACAGCAGCCTCAATGCAGCCATTTACATGTTTGCACTGGGTTACTGTAAATAATTCTGCGTAGGCACCTGTGTTCTTGAGGTTTGGTGGAGCTGTGACTTTTGACAAACTGTAGTTTAATAGGATGCAGTTTGCTTTAGTATAGTTTCTAACTGTTATGTGTTTAGTTTTGTTTTCCAGGTTGAATTTTATTTCAAGGGACAGCCTTGACTTCACCAATGGGGAGGGGTGTAACATTCTTCCATGTTGATGATTATTAGTTCCAATATGTTTGATCCTCTGGTTGGACAGTGCACTATCTGGACCAGGGTGATTGTGCTGATGAAGTCCAGAAAACACTGTGCCTGTGAGTTAGAGGCAGTGTATGTTCCCCAATCCATAGAGGGATAGTTAAAAACTCCCATGAATAGGGTATTTGGCTGGATAGTAAGTGGCAGTAGTAGGGTAAAGTAAAAGTTGTCAGCTTTGTGTGTCATAGAAGGCAACCTGTAGCTGGCCAGTACATGAGAGGCAATGTTGTCTATGAAGATTTGGACATAGATGAACTCCAGGGCATCAGCCTGTTTAAACAACCTAGACCAGTATTTGTGATAACATAGACTGAGACACCTCCACCTTTAGCCTTTGTCTATGCTGCACTCATTAAGTGTTTTATGGCTTTGAAAGCCAGGAAAACACTTAGCATTTCTTTTTTTTTTTTTTTTTTTGGTGTAAATGTGTGGAAGGCACTGTAGTTCTCCACTGCTGGAGTACTTTCTGTGCCGTTATACCACGTCTCAGTAACAGCACAGTTGTCTACAGTATCCAGAGTGAGCGTTTTTTGTTTAAGCATTAATTAGCACAGGCTCTAATTAGAATTAGCCTACAACAATCTCAGAAAAATGCTTAGGCTCAGCAGAAAAACCAAAAAGGAATGCAGATTATATAAATACCTTCAATTAATGGCTTTAACTTCAGATAAAGAGCAAAAAACAAACAATTAATGTAAATGGTTAAGTAATATATGTAAAAATGCAGTCCAAATAATTTCATCAGTTTGCAGCAGTCTCAAGACTGATATGGTGGACTACTTAAGTGTTATAAAATATCGAGGGGGAGAGGTAGTATTAATTACACAGGTTCTAGTTGCAGTTAGCTACAACAAACTCAGAAAAACACCCATGCTAAGCAGAGAAACCAAAACGCAATGCAGACTATAAAAATGCCTTAAATTAATAGCTTTAACTTTGGATACAGAGCAAAAAACACACACAACTGATTTAAATAGTAAGTTAAGTGCAATTATAAATGCACTTAAAATGGGGTCTATATTACATGACCGAACTTTCAAAAGTTCGACTGTCATATAGTCAACATCAATTTTTGAAAGTTCAAACGTTTTAACGGAGATAGCCGTACAGTGCAGAATGGGAAGATTTCCCTTTTCTGCATTGTAGTGCGATCTCAGAGTTGGGATATTTTAAGAGTTGGGGGTGTGGGGTGTAGGGGGGCTTGCCCCTTGCTTAAAATGTTCAGGTAGGTTATTTGTGTAGTTTATTTTTTTTATTAGATTTTCGAACTTTTAAAAGTTCGATCATATGGTGTCGACCATATGGCAGTCGAACTTTTGAAAGTTCAATTATCTAATATAGACCCATTAAAATGTACTTTTCTGAATGCAAACATATAGTCCAAATGTTTTTTGCTATCAATTTGCAGTAACATATGTATAAACATGGAGAAGAACACATAGACATTTATGTATCAGTGTTTCAGAATGTTAAACCACAAAACATCGAGACCTAATGGTCTAAATTCTGAAACATCGCAAATGAAAGAAAAACAAACATCCCTTGCAACCTGACACTCCCTGCTAATTATATATACCAACTCCAAGAGTGAACTACAGTGGGAAATGAGCACATTCTCTGCTCCTCATTGTATCACCCAGTGTTCGATGTTCCAGACTGTCAACCATTTGAACTCAATCTTGTGTGATTTGACATTCTAAGACATCTGTTGTTTGATATAGACCCATCTATATACATGTGTATATAAAACCATAATGTAAGCAAAGCTATCAGACTGCATCAGTGCACGTCTTGTCAATATTGCAATTCATGTGTGTATCATGCATGAGCACAGTTTGTTGCATTGCCCTTTTAATTACACCAGAAACTGTGGAGTAAAACAGTGCAAGGCTTTTTGGAATTCCCACTTAACTATGTGTACTTATAACAATTATGTAAGCAAATAAGCATACAGAGGGCTGGACTCTATAAAGTTCATGGAAACTATTTGTTGAAAGCAGAGCACGTTGAAGGAAGACATCAGCTGAGTACTTAGCTATTTAGCCTAGGATAATTATGGATTCCATGCCTGCCTGTCTGATTCCAAAACACATCATGCTCACACAACACAACTTAAATGCGACAAACTGCCACACCAGCTTTGTTTCTGAAATTCTCAGCATATGCTTTCTGGACCTCAAGGAATAAAAGCTAATACAACAGAATTTCATAGCAAAAAACCAAACAAACAACAACAAAAATAAATACAAAAAATACAACCTGCAGTTAATGAACTGCAAGGCTGCAGTGATAACAAGCCATAAATGAGGCTGTGGCTGTGCACCCTAGAAGGCAGCCAGCTAGAGTCAGAGCAAGGCTACAATTAAACCAGCTGTCAGACCAGCACATAATCAACAGGTACCAGCAAGATGGAAAAATGGTGCAGGCTGTCTACAACATGTGTACCCCATACATGTCTGTGTAGACCCTGAGAGGAAACCTAATCCCCTTAGAAACAAAAGTGTGCATCAGTCAGGGTGTACTTTGCATCTGAGACATTTCAAAGACATATGGGGGATGCTGTGGGAGTGTCACAGACAGCTACCAGCCAAATTCTGGAAAAGTTCCAGGAAGCAATGTGCAGCAATGTGGATGACTACATACACTTCCTATCCACCTAAATGGAGCAGAAAACTGTAATACACCAGTTTTACAGCATCACAGACTTCCCCATGTACTCAGTGCAACAAATTGCACACACATACACAGTTCAACCTTAAGCAGACAGATACATAAACAGAAAGTGATGGCCATCCATCAAATGCTAGGTTGTTTGTGCTGCAGATGGTAGCATAACAAACATCAAGGCAACGCACCCTGGAAGAGTCCATAATGCTGCCATATGGTGGAAAAGTGGACTGATGACTGCATTCTAGCAAAATGAAATACCCAAGGAATTACTACTAGGCAAGTACTAGAGCACAGCTAGGAAATAAGCTAAGGATACCCCACATAATATCCATTCTGACCACATGTGTTGTCATTGCCCACCACAAAAGACTGTGGTTATCCACTTGAGCTGTGGCTAATGACACCATACTGTGAACCATCCATCCCTTCACAGGAGGTGTACAATACAATGTATGCATCAATGAGAAATACCACAGAACTTGTGTTTGGTGTACTTAAAGCTAGTATCAGATGTCTGGACACATCTGGGGGTGCACTGCAATACAAACCTGAGAAGGCAGTATTAATGATATAGGTGTGTGCCTTGGTGCACAACATAATGACTCGAGCACAGGGTGGTCTTCCAGCTGCAGGTGTGTGTGATCTACACCAAGAACCCCAGATGTCTGGATAGGACATCCCACAGGTATCAGAAGAACATGGTCTGCAATGCTGTTCCCTACACTGAGCACTCTAAGAGGAAAACTGTTACAGCAACGGATGTGGTGTATGCTCTAAAATGCCAAGGCAAGGACCCTTTATGGCTTTGGAGGCTAGTGTGTTTGTAGTTAATAGGAGCAGGAGGACATAGGTGACAAAAATCACAAGTGTAGGCAAGGTAGGATGCGACCACAGGTGCAGGCCTAGGCTACACTGCAGCATCTGGCCCACAACTTTGAGTCATGACAAGCCATTCATACATGAGTTCACAGATTAAACATTGATGTTCAGGTGTTCCCCCATCATAGTAGCACAGATTGTGTCTAATGGCAAGGCAATTACCCACTAGATGTACACACTGGCAATTAGACATTACACCATAATCATAATATATTACAATATGAACATATGCAAATGTGTCACAACAGAGATCATCAACTCAGGGCATAACTGGCATAGGTAGCATATACACTCAAATTGCTGTTTCACTGTATGGAAAGCAATAAGGGACACACATCAGTGCAACACATACAAATCTGTACAATATAATAACATGAGAAAAAGAAAAATAACATAAGATATAATGCAGAGTGTTCAATAGCCTCAGAAAAATATAACACAGTAAATTGGTAATTTAATAGCATGATCCAGCTATGTTTATGACACTGTTGGACACACTCTAAAGCAGTCTAGGATGACTTTACTGATGTCTCACACCATGGTCCACCCTGCCCTGACCATATAAATAAACATGTTGCCCAGGTTGCAACACAGAGGAGATTGATGGGATGACATCATCATGTTGAGATGAAGGAGCATGACTGTGAATTGAAGGCCTTGTTGTGACTGGCAGAACCACAGAAGATGGGTCAGTAGTGGAACTGTGAATGTGTTGGGTCATAGACACTGATGCAGAGAGGGGCCTGCCCCTCCCATGTTGCAATCTGCTGATCACAGTTAGGGCATATAGGATCCTACTTGTACTATGGTAGTGCTGCAGAACAGTAGAGGCTAGGGTTTCTACTGACCATGCCGCAGCTAGTAGACTATCACTTTGAGCAGCCTGTGCAGTTATAATCTCACCATATCTGCACTCTTGCCCTTCATGCATCACACATAGGTGGTGTGCCACACGATCTGTGGCACATGTAAGTGCACAGATATCTGTCCGATGCCACTGCTGAGAGCATTCATTTGCCTGCAGCAAGAGGTGGACACCCTCTGACAACTGGTCATGCACATCTACATGCCTACATCTACCACAATGCTCTAATTCAGGTTGTTGTGGGGAACTGCTATCAACAGCACTCTCAGCTGTGGTCTGTTTTTAACTGGACTCATCCTGTTCAATATCCAATGTCCCATCATCCTCTGAATGACCAGAATAGTTTCCCTCCACATCTGAGGCTACAGCTGCAGTAACATGACTGCCAACATCTTGGACAGACTCTCTCAGCATGTCAAGGTTCTGTGTGCCAGGGGTCATAATACCATGATGTGACATATCATACCACATCATGATTGGTGGATGGGTTGATGGATGATTCAGATAGTTGATGTGCTACAAGATAAAGAAGGCCCAGACTGGAAAAATGTGCTTTCATCATATGAAGGATAGCATCAAAGACATATATATCTCACTGCAATGTTACAAATAATAATGACTTTACATGAGGCCTAATGTATGTATGTTTCATGGAATCTATATACATGGAGTACAGAATTACTGTACAAGGCCAATATACATGACATATGTGAGGAATGCAGACAAAATACACACCAGACAACTCCTCATGGAAGCTATGAAACTTTTGCAGTAACATAACTGGTTTGCTTGAACTTGAACCTGTGTGGCTTGGGTCCCCAGTAGATGTACCTGTAGTATATAATGTTATGGAAATAACAAAGTGACAGTAAACATCAGTGCCATGAAATGAGGCTGACATAGTAACAGGTAGTGATCACAGTAACAGTATGGAGACACTCACCTGCCATTCCCTGGTATTGTCCTGAAGTAGATGGACCTGTGAATATTAATGCAAACAACATTATACATGTTGGCTGTACTGCAATGTCTGTACTTCACTTGTATGAATACATGTCATTAGACTTATATTCCTCATCCTCACCTTGTATGGATTCATGCGCATGGTTCAAATCTGCTGCTTTAAATCAAAAATGACAATACATAAATATGCATGCTACAGTAGTACGCAGTGATTGTCTCTATACCCAGTCGTGTCTTGGAAAAGAAGACATACGTGTTAGCCATGGAACTCCAGCTTCAATCTCACCTCCACGTAGGTGTCACTCTCCTCTCATTGCAGTGAGGCAAGAAATATTGTGCTGTCATTGAGGTGTTCACTGGTGGTCCACTACCTGTGGCATACCTTGATCTTTCTTATCATCTTAATTTGTTGGTTGCATGAATGATCATGTCTGAGCAGCATCACCTGCAGGCATCATGGGATCTGTTGTGATCTCCAATGGAATTTGTCATATTGATGAGGTCAGTCCAGATTTCATGTCTCCAAACTGCATCACCAGACCAGCCAAGGAGTCTCTGTCCATGTTGTCAGAAAGCATCAAGTATGAATTTATTTTCCTGTGGGGAGAAGTCGTCACTCCTAGGACAGTTGGCCATCTGAAAGACAGCGATATGCACACGATCATATTAGTGTGTGAGCCTATTTGTGCAGTTGATTCTGTGGACAGCATTTATCAACATAAACAGTATGCATTCCTGTGCATTGCAAAGGTCTATACAACATTGTCTGTGACAAATACTAACATGACATATGAAAAGTAACAACAATGCCTGCATACATAACATTTGTAAAATGAACATGACTTGTAATATAAGAATTTGTGTGTGAGATTAGAACCCCTCACACTACATGCATGTTGAATAGAGGTCTAAAAAACAGCATCATGCCACAAGAGTCTGCCTGCATTTTATGTTAAAATACTAGATAAACTAACAATTGAACAATATACAGAAAGCACCAGAAAACCTCAGGATGCATAGGCAGGTAGATCTTTTGTATACTGAGTCAGTAGTGATGACACCTCTGTTAATAAACATCATTGATGAAATATCCACAACAGCAGCAGCACATACTTTTAACAGTTTTGTTAAGAAACATGAATTAAGACATATCAGTAATATCGGCATAGCATAGTACATAAGGTTAGTGTTGGAATCCATACATTTCTATAGTTATACCACAGAGAGCAAGGAATTACCAGTAAGCATTGCAGATGATTCATAAATCTGCCTTTATATGCCGTTTACATTTGAATGTAATTCTGTATACACAACTGCATATGGGAATGAAATCAGTTAATTAAAATAGCAACACCTTTATGCATAAAGGTCAATCAAACATCAGTTCAGTAACAACAAGTTCTGTTAAAGCCTCAGATTTTGAGTAAAAATTAATTTAAGGAGGTACATTTGAGAATGACTGGCTTTAACAGATGAAATAATCTCCAAAACAGAAATCTACCAATTGCCAAATACTTTTCACTCTGAATTACAGAAATAAAGTGCACCTAATGTGCACCCACCTATAAGTAACATTTGTGCCATACATAATTAATGAAGTTCACTAAAATTCTAGGCTTTGGAATCTCACTTACACACCTCCATGTAAACTGGCTACATGTGCTGTAACACCCAGGTGTACTGTGAAAACACTTAATAGGTATTGATAAATGATACCATGTGTGGTAAGTGCCAGTTATCTGCCAATGACCTAATAACATAACATCAGTGCCACTTTGAAATGATTTTTATACAATTATTTTATTTATTTATTATTTTATTTTACATTTGTTGACCGGGGTAGTCTAACTTGATATATGTCCATTTTCAGTAGAGGCCCGGGGAGAAAAGCTCCAGGAAATAACATACAATGTAACAAAAAAATAGCATAGAGACAGTCCTATGCAGCAATAATTATAACATCAAAAACAGTTTTAAACAGTTGTAGTTATAACAGAGAGTGTAAGCTAAAGAAACTGGTAAAGACATTTATAAAATATAGAAGAATAAAATAAAATTTTTTTTTTTTTTTTTTTACAGATCAGACCATTGCTAACTGCAAACTGAGTGGGATCTCAGTGAACATATCTTTGTTTTTTGCATTTTTCAGGTATTTTACATTGAAGGATCATAATGGCTACTTCAAGGAGGCTGAGACATGTCCATGCACCCAACTGGTCTGAGGAGGATATCACCCAGATGCTGACCATGTATGTTGGAGAGGAACATCTTATCAGAGCCAGGCCAAGGAACTTTACATTGATAGATACATGGAACCGGATTGCAAGAGATCACTGATGACATACAGGGATCTACTGCACTGGAGTGCAGGTTCACCATCACTATGGTGAGGAGCTTTGATAGAGCATTGCCAAAATGCAGAGACAGACCATGGATCCCTACAATAAATGTGACTATCCTATGTATGCCTGAGCATTCTTATGGAAATTATAGATATATCTGTGTATCACACACACACACACACACACACACATATATATATATATATATATATATATATACATATATATATATAGAGAGAGAGAGAGAGAGAGAGAGAGATGTTAGATATAGATATAAATAGCAGATATATAGATAGATGTAGATATCAGACAGATGTTTTTTATAACCATCAACTACCTGTTGTGGCAAGTAGCTCATGGTGATAACTAATTGGAGATGGTAACTGCTGTCGTTATAAGTGTTGGTTTAATTTCCATGCTGTTCATGTGTTAAAAAAAATGTTTAAAATATCTCTAATAATGACTTCTGTAGATGTGCACATGTTTTTCAACATATAACAACATCATTTCACACATCCCAGTGACTCCTATAGCACCTTGGCCGCAGATAACTGCGAACTTTGTAGTTTTTTATTACTGTACCACAGTGTTGCCTACTGCACAGTTATACATTGGAATAAAAACTCATGCATAACTGCTTTAATTCATTCCTAATAAAATAAACATGCTTAATACAGTTGTGTAAGTGGAAAGGAACACCTGTTTGACTGCTTACACATATATTTTCTATTATGTGTTGATCTCTATTATTTCTTTACAATAAAATGTCCAATAAGTAGTTGCAGTTTCCATATTCATCCATTCTCAGCAGGAATTTGAATAGGCACCAGCAGCACCTGTGTTAAAGTCAATCTCCTGCTGCCTGTTAGCCTGCAAGGAAACCATCCAGCAAGTTTACATTTTGGTGTGCTGTGCATTCCAATCCACATGGAGAAACATATCTCAAATTGTTATCATGGTTTACTTCACCAATGCATTTCTTTAGAGAAGTATATTTCACCAATTGATATTAATGTTTATATTGTGCATAGTTATGAATAACTGAGTTAGTCATCAAATTCCTGTGAATATGCCCATGATCTGTAATGCTCTGCTAACATCAGCTTTTTGACTACAGGGTAGCAAAGCAACACTTGCTTGTTCCATAAGGCTGTGTGGTGGCTGTTAGCTCAGCCTGTAAGGAAACTAAAAAGCATGCTTACATTTTGGCATGCTGTGTGTTCCAATTAACACAGAGGAAACATATCTGAAGTTCTTTTCTTGGTTTAATTCACCCATAGCATTTCTTTAGAGAAGCAGATTCCACTTGCTGACATCATTGTATACTTTGTGCATAGTTTCTTATAACTCAGTTAATCGTCAAATTCCTATAGACATATTTGTAATTGGTAATGGTCAGTTAATATCAACTTTTTAACAGTAGGGTTGGTAAAGCTTGCTACAGACTGTTATATGTTTGACCTATGATTTTGTTAACATTGTATAATTTGTAAAAGAGCTATTAAGTTCAGTTTTATTCTTAATTATTGCATTCAAGAACATCATCCTTATCTTTACAGGGAGTGGCATGGTCAGATTTACAGCTGAAATGCAGAACAGGGAAGATGTATATATTTGCTTAGTGATGTGCACTTTGCCAATGAATGTCATGGTCTTCACACATACTGTGTCCCTTATGTACAGCCACATGTATGGTTCTGTTCAAAGAAGCTCTATGATACATGCCACTGTCCCACTGTCTGAGGAATGAGTGTTTTTCATTACTGTTAATGTTTCTGACCACAGTGTTGACAAGAATTATGTTTTTCAAACTCTTTACTTACATGGCCAGCATAGTTTCATACTTTGAAGTCCTAAGCCAGAATCCATATAAAGAGATCATCCTGCATGCAGGATTAGCTAGACAGGTAATTTTCAGTGCAACAGTTTGGATCTCCCTTGTAGTTGCAGGGTTGAATCCCATATTCTCCAATTTGCATTTAAAGATCTTAAATCGTATATGTTACACTGAAAACATGTATGGTGATTATCTGGTATCCTTCAGGGAAATAAATTGTCTAGAAACTGTTTTGAATAATGTATTTCACTGCTATTTGAGGGACACATCATTCGTCATTTATCTTTTCTGTTTTCAGCAGTTCATAATCAGGCAATGAAGATCAGACCAGGAACCAATCTCTGTGCACTGAGTGGATGCATAGGCTTAAGGAGCAGCTGGGAGAGATGGATTTTGACTACTTTTTCTGTTTTATGACGTGAAATGCATCTGTGCTATGTTACAGGCCTGTATTTTTTACATTAATTAATACTACTTAGAATGCATGGATACTCATCTTGTTATCAGTATGGTAAGCACAATTATCACACTATAGCTGTGCTTACAACTGAGACTGAAACCAAAGTTGAACTGTAATGTAATATTAAGCCATTGTTTCAGCACGCACTTTTGAATTGTACTCCACAACTTGAATAACAGTTGGGTTGGTGTATCTGTCATACATATCGAGGTGGATGTTTTGCTTACAAGTCCCAGAGTTTTAACTGCTGCTTGTATGTGTAGCTGTGTTTTTTTTCCAGTGTCTGGTCTGTTGTGCATAGCCTAGCTATTCACAGAGTAAGTAGGTGCCTGTTTTGTAGATTATGTGGTATGCCCTTCAGTTCAACACTGGTATTACATCTGTGTACAATGCCTTGGGTTTTTGTTAAAATACAGTTATAATCAAGGTTTACTGAGACTGGTACAGATAAACATTTCTTTACAGCAGTTCATAATCAGCAAACATCATCGGAATGTTTTCAATTTGCAGGCTACTAATTGGTACTTATTGTAGATAGGCATTGTATACATTCACTGCCATTAGTATAACATATATTACTTTCTCATATGTCACAGGCTGTGGTGATTGAACATATAAAATATTTGTTACTGTTGTATTTAATATATTGATGTATGTTCAGTCAATTATCATGCTGTGTGTCTCAAATGTTTGTCATATGGCTTGCCTAGTTTCCACAATACTGGCATATCACTTTATCCTCATTTTAACAATGACACTGTTCATATGAGGCATTGCATATAGACATTGCTTGCTTGACAAGCCACACTGCTTCGCAAGGGACGGCTTGCACCTGTCACCCCTGGGATTCCGGATATTGGCTAAGGCTCTTGCCACCCCCATAGTGCCTTTTTTAGGCAAGGCTCAAATTCTAAACCTACCACCCTAGAAAACAAAAATGGGAAGAAACTAAGGGTAATGCTGCTCAATGCCAGAAGTCTAAATCTCAAAATGCACGCACTCGAGGCCCTTCTCAGTATGGAGAACATCGATGTCTGTGCTGTGACTGAAACCTGGTTCAAGGTTCCTGAGAGCACCCGGCACTATCAGGTTTTACCTCATATCATGCGTTCTGGCCCCAAAACCCGGACCACACCACAAAAGGAGGGTGTATCCATATTCATCAAGGATACCCACACCTCCAGGTTGGTGGCAACGCAAGCATCGGAAACCATCCAGGTGCAATTAACCATAGGCAAAACTGCTCTACAATTTGTAGCATGCTACAGGCCACCCTCTCAAACTCAGGAACCCCACACAGCCTTCCTGAAGACACTGGAGGGTATAAATGTATCTCCAAACACCATTATATTGGGTGACTTCAACTACCGAATATAGACTGGGAACATTACTCAAGCCCCAACTTTCTAGCCCAAAGGTTCCTGGAGTTCATAAATTCAAATGCCATGGAACAACTAGTCACCGTTCCCACAAGAGGAGAAAATATACTAGATCTCATCATCACAAACATGGGGACAAAATGCTCCACACGGAAGTATATCCCTCATTGGTGAAATCAGATCACAAACTTATCTCACTGGAAATCCACATCCGCCCCCCCCCAAACAAAAAAGACCACAGTGAAGAACTTCTCTAAAGCAAACTTCACACTACTCAAGACTGGTGTGGTATCCTTCAAGGCCCCCGAGCCAGTGGAAACCACAATCCAAGCTGCGGAAGCCCTTACAAATGCCTTCTACGAACACCTCCAGGACTGCATGGATCAGGCAATCCCTAATAAAACCAAGACTCTTTCCACCAGGGGCAAGCATCCAGTCTTGTGGACCCCGGCCATAAACAAACTTTACAATAAGAGGAGAAAGCTGTTACATGATAGAGCAAAATCCATAAAAGAGAAGACACCCTTGATCATTATTAGTAAAAAAATACGAGCACTCATAAAATCATCCAAGGCCAACTTTGAGAGAAAAATTGCAATAGATTCAAAAGACAATCATAAGGCCTTCTTCAGCTATGTTAGAAACCTGGGTGGGAACTCCCAGATATGTGCAGAATTAGTCCAAAATGATACAAAAATCACTGAACCCACAGACATTGCCAACATACTGGCAGACAGGTTCAGTGCAAACTTCACCCCCCCCCCAAAAGGAGAGATAACTATCCCAGCGGAGTGTAGCCTCCCAGACATCTCAAATGCGCAGGTGAAAGCTGCTCTCTCTAAAGCTAAAAACACAGCATCAATGGGACCGGATGGTGTCCCCGGCTGTGTGCTACACGAACTCAACGAGGAACTAAACCCGCATATAAGGCAGCTGTTTAATCTTAGCCTTACCACAGGATACATGCCCAAGGAGTGGCATACAGCAACTGTGGTCCCACTCCACAAAGGCGGTGCCTCTACGGACCCTGGTAATTACCGCTCCATAAGCTTAACAAGCCTGGTCTGCAAAGCTATGGAGAGGATCATAATGGAACTCATAAACAAAGACATAGGGGACTTGCAGACATTGGACCCGACCCAGTTTGGCTTTGTCAAGGGCAGATCATGCCTTTTGAACTTGGTCAACTTCTTCGAAACAGTCACCAAGGCCATTGATGAGGAAAGGCAGTCCATACAGCCTACCTTGACCTTGCAAAGCTTTCGACACAATACCCCACTCGGGTATTATAGAGAAACTTACCAGCTTAAATGTAAACCCATATGTCACAAGATGGGTTGCAAACTGGCTAAAGGACAGAACCCACAGGGTTAGAGTTGCTGGCGCCATGTCAGACTCCAAGCCAGTCACAAGTGGTGTCCCACAGGGCTCAGTCCTTGGCCCCCTGTTGTTCGGCATCTACTTCTCAGAAGTACAGGCAAACATAGGAGGACTATGGCTGACAAAGTTTGCAGATGACTGCAAACTGGGCGCCATAGTGGAAAGTACATCGGACACAGATATCCTTCAGAGGGTCTCATGGAAACTGATAACTGGTGCCAGAGCCATGGCCTGAAGTTAAATGCCAAAAAATGTATAGTCATACCCTTCGGGAAAAACAAGGTAAACCCCAAGCTACCATATAGGTGGCAATCCATTAAGCACAGAAGAGGTTATCAGGGACCTGGGGACCCAGGTTGACAGTGGCCTTTCTTTTGACACTCACATTGCTAAAGTGGTTAGAAAGACCTTCTACATTGCCCACCTGATCATGAAGGGATTCACATCCAGATCAAGTGAGGTCATTGTTCCCCTGTACTCTTCACTTATCAGACCAATGATCGAGTACAATGCCCCATTCGGGATGTATCTCACCCGACACCTGCAGCAATTGGAGAGACCCCAAAAGTTCCTCACCAAAAGGATAAAGGGACTCCAAAATATGTCATATGCTGCCAGACTGAAGAAACTCCAGCTCTATTCAGTCACATACCGCCTGCTCAGAGGTGACCTGTGCCTGACAACTGCTGATTGAGGGCTCAGTGTCTGTTATTCTAAAAGTGTATTAATTCTGGTTTAAGCACTTGGGCTTTCAAGCCAGTTATTTTACATTAAGAGGGTTCGTGGTCTGCACTCTTGTGGGAGGAGAGGCTGGACTCTGCCCTTCTGAGCTGGGAATTTCTGGTTAAAGGCTTATAGTGCATGCATATCTGAACTGTTCCTTACTGAAGTTGGTGTGCCTTGTTTGCTGTGGCATAGACTGGATTCGGGCCTGCTGGATCTAGCTTTGTTTGTGTAACCAGACATTCTCTAAAGCATTCAAGAATTTTCTGGTTTAAGGTTTATAGTGCTGAATATTTGAACTGTATCTTTACTGAAATTGGTTCACCTTGTTTGCTCTAGCATAGACTAGACCAGGCCTACTGAATCTAGCTTTGTGTTTCACTTGAAAGAAAGTTACTGTTTGTTGTTTTTGCATTATTTAGTTTAAACATTAAAGCACTACACCCTCACTCCCCACTGGCCTTGTTTTTCAATTAATTTCCCAATATGCATGTCCAAAGGTCAGTTGTCAATCTCCTCTCCGTCCAGCTGGTGTACCGATCTTGAGGCAATGTTATAACTGCCTCATGTACACAGACAACCCTCTCCTCCTCCCACATAACACAAATATCTCATGAGAGAGATGCAGCTAATTTAGCCTGCAGGCTGAGCTCTCTCAAGGATGACATGCTTGACAAACCAGCTGCGTGCATGATGGGATGGCTTGCACACCCTGGGATTCAGGATATTGGCTAAGGCTCTCACCACACCCCATGCCTTTTAGGCAAGGCAAGGCTCAAATTTAAACCCCCACCCTAGAAAAAAATGGAAAGTCTAAATCTCAAAATGCACGCTTTCGAGGCCCTTCTCAGTATGGAGAACATCGATGTCTGTGCTGTAACTGAAACCTGGTTCAAGGCTCCTGAGAGCACATGCGTTCGCCCCCCAAAACCCGACCCACAAAAGGAGGAGGGTGTATCCATATTCATAAAGGATACTCACACCTCCAGGTTGGTGGCACCACGAAGGAAGCTCGAAACCATCCAGGTGCAACTAACCATAGGCAAAACTGCTCTACAAACTGTAGCATGCTACAGGCCACCCTCTCAAACTCAGGAACCCCACACAGCCTTCCTGAAGACACTGGAGGGTATAAATGTATCTCCAAACACCATCATATTGGGTGACTTCAAGTTCCTGGAGTTCATAAATTCAAATGCCATGGAACAGCTAGTCACCGCACGAGAGGAGAAAATATACTAGATCTCATTGTCACAAACATGGGGACAAAATGCTCCACACCGGAAGTATATCCCTCATTGGTGAGATCTGATCATAAACTAATCTCACTGGAAATCCACATCCCAAGCAAAAAGACCATAGTGAAGAACTAAAGCAAACTTCACACTACTCAAGACTGGTGTGGTATCCTTCGAAACCACAACCCAAGCTCCTGAAGCCCTTTCAAATGCCTTCTATGAACACTTCCAGGACTGCATCGATCAGGCAATCCCAAATAAAACCAAGACTCTTTCCACCAGTCTGGTGGCCCCCAGCCATTAACAAACTTTACAATAAGAGGAGAAAGCTATTACATGATAGAACAAAATCCATAAAAAAGTCACCCTGATCATTATTAGTAAAAATACGAGCACTCATAAAATCAACTAAGGCCAATTTTGAGAGAAAAATTGCCATGGATTCAAAGGACAATCATAAGGCCTTTTTCAGCTATGTTAGGAACCTGGGTGGAAACTCCCAGATATGCTCAGAATTAGTCCAAAATGATACAAAAATCACTGAACCCACAGACATTGCCAACATACTGGCAGACAGGGTCAGTGGAAAGTTCACCCGGCCCTGCGTCCCTAAAGGAGAGATAACTATGCCAGCCGAGGGTAGCCTCCCGGACATCTCAAATGGGTGAAAGCTGCTCTCTAAAGCTAAAAACACAGCATCAATGGGACCGGATGGTGTCCCCGGCTGTGTGCATGAGCTAAATGAGGAATTAAACCCCGCATAAGGCAGCTGTTTAATCTCAGCCTTACCACAGGATACTTGCCCAAGGAGTGGCGACGGCAACTGTGGTCCCACCTCTACGGACCCTGGGTATTTACACCCCCAAAGCTTAACAAGTCTAGTCTGCAAAGCTATGGAGAGGATCATAATGGAGCTCATAAACAAAGATATAGGGACTTGCAGACATTGGACCCGACCCAGTTTGGCTTTGTCAAAAGATCATGCCTTTTGAACTTGGTTGACTTCTTGAAACAGTCACCAAGGCCATTGATGAGGAAGGGCAGTCCATACAGCCTACCTTGACCTTGCAAAGGCAGCACAATACCCAAACCCATATGTCACAAGATGGGTTGCAAACTGCTTAAGGACAGAACCCACAGGGTTAGAGTTGCTGGCGCTGTGTCAGACTCAGCCAGTCCAAGTGGTGTCCCACAGGGCTCGGTCCTTGGCCCCTATTGTTTGGCATCTACTAAGTACAAGCCAACATGGGAGGACTTTGTTGGCTGACAAAGTTTGCAGGCGACTGCAAACTGGGCGCCATAGTGGAAAGTGCATCGGACACGGATATCCTTCAGAAGGGACTCACGGAAACAGATAGCTGGTGCCAGAGCCATGGCCTGAAGTTAAACGCCAAAAATGTATAGTCATACCTTTTTCGAAAACAAGGTAACCCCAAGCTACCATATAGGTGGCAATCCACTAAGCACAGAAGAGGTTATCAGGGACCTGGGGACCCAGGTTGACAGTGGCCTTTCTTTTGACACTCACATTGCTAAAGTGGTTAGAAAGGCCTTCTACATTGCCCACCTGATCATGAAGGATTCACATCCAGATCTAGTGAGGTCATTGTTCCCCTGCTCTTCACTTATCAGACCAATGATCGAAAGGCAATGCCCCATTGGGATGTATCTCACCCGACATCTGCAGCAATTGGAGAGACCCCAAAGTTCCTCACCAAAAGGATAAAGGGACTCCAAAATCTGTCATATGCTGCCAGATTGAAGAAACTCCAGCTCTATTCAGTCACATACCGCTGCTCAGAGGTGACATGTGCCTGACATACAAGGCCATGTCCAACCCGAATTAATGGACATGCTCCAGCAAGCGACTTAAACCTTAGCACGATATATAATAGGGACGACTGGGAGGGATAGTATTTTTCATATAAAGGGGCGTAAGCACGTATAATTTTATAGGCTAGGCTAGGCTGCGCCTTGGCAGATAGACATACAAGGCCATGTCCAACCCGAATTAATGGACATGCTTCACCTCAAAAATCCAAATCTACCAGATCCACTAGAGCAAGCGACTTAAACCTTAGCACGGATATAAATAGGACATGCTGGAGGGATAGATTTGTCACCCAGAGACTCCCTATGCTGTGGAATAAAATCCCGGTCCATGTGAGGCAGAGCACCTCGCTGGCTCTGTTCAAGAGAAATCTTGACCGGTGGATGGGAGATTGTAGGTTTACCCCGGGAATCATCTCTGTGTCACTGCTGGACAGAGGCACAACAAACTAATGGGCACAGTATTTTTTAACATAAGGGGTGGCGTAAGCCACAAAACTTTGGGCTAGGCTTATAAATGCCTTAGGGCAGATAGCCTAGTATAAACCTATGAACCTATGAACCTATGGACAGTATAATCTGTAGATTTCAAAATGCATGTATTTTTGCAATGCTAATGACCTGGGTGGGTGTCTCTAAGTGTATACAACTTTTTTCTCAAAAAAATAATGACTTCCTGTTTATGAATAGGACATTAAGGTGTAGGCATTTATAAGGTACATCTGTCTATAATGCATGTGTGTCAGTCCCTGTATAAATTTTCATAATTTTCATATCAACTCATTCCCTCCAATGCAGCTCTGGATGTTTACAGTATAACTTCCGATGGGACGGAGCCTACATTTTTTGATAGAATCAAATTATGTCCTTACATTTCAAACAAATTTTATATCTCTGGAACCACAGGGATTTACTGAAGTATAAACGGCAAACTCTTCAGCACAAACTATTTTTATAGTGGTAGTTTTCTTTAGGTTCTAGGTCTTAAACTGAATTTTATAAGTCACAGTAGCACCAGTATCTATGAAGTACCAATCAGTAAAAACTAAATGAAAACTCCAGCCAAGCTGGAACTTCCAATGAGTGACAACTCAAACCTCTTGAATCAGAAGCACATGGGACATATGCAAATTTATGAACACCAGGTGTTTCAGCTAATTGGTGATTCTGAATGCCCATGACTTGTTTCATCATTTTAATGGACAATTTCAGGCCAATAAAGCCAAACCCCACTAGCTGTGGATATGCATATTTCGGCCTTGTTATAACCTCATCAGCAGAGCACAAGCAAAGTGCTTGACTAAGCATAAGAAACACAGGGCTGTTATACCCAGCTGATGTCCATTATCATTAGGGTGACTTGAAATTATCCCAAATAACAAACTAAAACAATGAGTAGGTAATAATTTGTTACAAACATACTGTAAGCAGCTTTTGGTTCATCCAGCTGGGAACTTTCATGTGAATCTTTGGAGTTTTGTATGCATTGCTTGGTTGCCAAGATAGTTAGAAAAATGTGAAATTTATGACAATGTAAAAAATATTACATGAACAGCAATTAATATCTCTTTTATCTGTACAGGCAGAGGTCAGATATCAATATAGTTGTCTTTACTATTGTGCAAGCTTTAAAATGAAATATTTTTATAATATTGTATGTAGTATGGTTTTGGAATTATTAATGCAGATATGAGCAAAAAGTATTTGACATCTAGAGGTGTCATTAGGGTGTAACTGCAAAAACACCTGGAGGCATCACTCTACTGCAATGACAGTAATCTAGCCTTTGACCATCACATGTCTGCAGCAGTGAAGAAATCATTACATGTTGTGCAACTTATAAACAAAGGTGAGGCACCTAGGTTCAAGGATGTCATTGTTCCACTGTATTTGGCATTCAGCAGACCTATCATTAAGTAAAATATCCCCTTTGGTATGTACCTAAACAAGCACATCCAACAATTGGAATGTCCACAGAGGTTCCTCCCTAAAAGAATACAGGGCATAAGTAGAATGTCCTATTCAGATTGCTTCAAGGGCCTATCCATGCATTCCATCTCCTAAAGGCTGTTGAGGGGAAATCTATGCCTGCCATACAGGGCATTGTCAGAACCCACTCTGATGGACCTCCTGCATATCCACAAAACAAACAGCACCAGAATTACCCTTTCAAACTTTGCCTGTGATATAAATAGGACCTGCTGGACAGACAGGTATGGATCCCAGAGACTACCCCATCTGTGGAACAGGCTCCCCATCCATGTGAAGGAGAGTTCTTTCCTAACCCAATTCAAGTTCAACTTGGACAGTTGGTTGGGGAACAGGAAATTCATCCCTAGTTTGGCACCTATGTCTCTAATGGACAGAGGTAATCTGTAAATGGTTCATCTCCTAGGCCCCTGCTTCAAAATGTTATCATCTCCCAAGCCCCTGCTTACCTTATCAAGGGTACCAGAACTTATCAAAGATTTGGGATACATGGCTAGGTTTACAAAGGCCCTTGTGGTTGTTAGCCTAGTAAATACCTGTGAACCTACGAGTTAAGTTCTGCTATGATCTTCATGGGAATGTTATGTGTGACAGGCATTTCTTTTCATTTCTGTTGTGCTTTGCAGTTAATTCTGACAGACATGGGACCCATGGACATTCTACTATCAGACAATGATAATGAGTGCATGCCAGGCCACTGCCGGAGGAGAAAATGCCAGGAATTGCCTAGACACGGTAAGGCCTTGCTGTGTTTAGTTATGGTGGCTGCTAAAAAAGCAATTACTAGAAAATGGAAATCAGAATCTAAACCAACTATATTAGAAGTATTGAATGATGTAACAGAGATAAAATAACTGTAACTGAGATCTTTAGAAAAGGGTAGGAGCAAACTACATAGGAAAAATGGGAATTGTGAGAACAATACATACAGGGCAGGAATGAGGTTTAAAAGAAGGCAGGATTTAAATTAGCTATGTAATAGTGAAATAGTGAGACACACAGCTGTCCCTCTCACCAGCTTGGATGAGGAGAAAATCACGGTCAGCTGCCTGTTTGGTGTCAGGATTAGTCTGATTATGCATGCACTGAGGTCTCTCAGCAAGAAGTACCATTATGACTCTGTCATAGTTCATAGTACATACCTCACTGGACTATATGAAGAGAGACATGATTGAGCTCTCTGAGTATATGTTTCAGGCAGCCTTGAGCAGCATACTACCTTTGCCTAGAATGATGCCACAGTATAAACAAAAAAGGATTGATTTCAGTAATTGGTTTAGTTTTTGGTGTCATTCAAAGGGGATCCAGATCCTGTCAGCCTGGGAAGCCATGGTCAACAAATCTCGCTGCTTTGCCAGAGATGGTTTGCACCTGGCACTTCTAGGCTTTCAGCTGCTGGCAAAGGCTTTTGCCTCCCCATAGAGCTTTTTTTAGTCAAGGTCTCAAAAACAACATTAATGATGTGAAATTAACCAATCAGAACAAAATTATTTATTTATTTATTTATTTATTATTTTACATTTGTTAACCGGGAAATTCCGACTGGACCAGGTCCATTTTCAGCGGAGGCCCGGGGAGAAAAGCTCCAACATCAAGTTATACAAATACAGTACATCCAGCATAATACACAAAACAGGTTACATCATGTATGCTGAGCATAGTAATATAACAAGAATTAATAAAAACACTCCAGGTAAAAGATATAGAACATGGGTAAAAAGACAATGTCAGTCATACTTTGGTAAGAAAAGAAAATATATCAAGTAAGATTCTGCAGTTAAAAGTACCCTTTCAGATGACCAAGCCTACAGGGGATCAGAGCTCCAGCATGCGATCAGAGAGGAATTTGGGGAGTTAATAGTAGTATGGGTAGGGTTATGTGATACAAGGGCATAACCATGTACTAAGAAGGTGCGATTTGAGGGAGTTTTTGAATATGGATGTGGAGGGGGCATTGGACACAGATAGGGGAAGAAAGTTCCAATTTCTGGCAACGGTGTGGGAGTAGAGCGCTTTCCCTGCATTATTGTTAGCCTTGGTGATGGAGAGGAGAGATTTTTCACTGGATCTTAGGTATCGGTTTGTAGTATAGATAGTAAGTAGGTTGGATAATGAGGGTTTTTTTTCAGGATATTTGAGAATATTGTAGGCTGTGCCCAGCTGGTGATAGTTAAGTAGCTGTGGTATCTCAAGCCATTTTAGTTCTTTTAGTGCAGCACAGTGATGGGTTCTAAAGGTTGAGTTAGTAGCAAATTTGGCTATTTTATTGTAGCATGATTCTAGTTTGTCTAGGTCACATTGTCTGATTTGGGTAAAGATTGGTGCTGCGTATAATAGAGCTGAGAGGAGGTGGCTTTGTGCAAGAGTGACTCTTGCTTTTTGTGAGAGAAAGGAGTTATGCCTGTATAGGGAGCCTAGTTTTTTGTGTACTAGTTTAATGGTATGTGAGATGTGAACATCAAAGTGGAGATTATTGTCTATGTCAATGCCCAGAAGTTTGGTGTGGTTAGAAGGGGAGATAGTGGTGCCGTCCTTAGATGTTATGGTAAAAGAGAGGGGTTTTTTTTGATCTATTAGGGGTAAATAGTAGCAGTTTTGTCTTTTTGGGATTTAGAATTAGTTGGATCCCAGATATCCATTTTTCTACTGAGATAAAGGTATCTTGAGTGAGTGTATGTAGGGTGGTGGGAGATGAGGCGGAGCAGATCAGGGTTGAATCATCTGCATATTGTATGAGTGTGGCATGTTGTGTGCAGCATTTGAGGTTATTTGTGAAAATAGAGAACAACAGCGGGCCCAGTATAGAGCCCTGTGGGACACCTATGGTGGCTGGAAGTTGTGTAGACAGAGTTCCTTTCCACTGGACTGATTGTTGCCTGTCAGACAAGTAGCTTCTGAACCAGGCTATAGTAGAGGAGGTGAAGGATAATGATGTTAGTGAGTCTAGTAGAATGGAGTGGGAGACCATATCAAATGCTTTTGAGAGGTCTAGGAAAATGTCTGATACATATTTGTTATCATTCCTGTGAAGGTTTATATAATTAGTGAAAGATAGAAGGGCTGTGGTAGTGCTGTGATGTGGATGGAAACTGTGTTGTGTGGTAGATAGTAGATTGTGTGTGTTAAGAAATGTCATCACTTGCAAGTGGATGCATTTCTCAAGAATTTTGGATAAGGGGCAAAGGATTGCAATAGGTCGGTAGTTGGAGAATTCATAAGAATTACCTCCTTTATGGAGAGGAATGATGCGAGATACTTTCCAGAGTTTGGGTATGTAGGATTCTAGTATGGAGCGGTTGATAAAGATGGAGACAGGATATGATAAGGAGTCACTAGCTATTTTTAGGTATGCAGCAGGTATGTTATCAGCTGCTAGTATGGTTGGCTTTAGTTTTAGGAGGAGTTTTTTGATAGTTGAGATGGGCACTGATGATAGGCTGAAAGAGGGGGTGGTGTGGAATAGGTTAGGTTGTGACTGAGGTAGACTGTTTTTGGTTATTTGACTGGACAGGGCTAAGATGGATTTAGTAAAATGGTTATTAAATTGAGAAGCTATGTCTAGGGTATTGTTAGTAGAGATGGGTGCTGGGGTTGTGGTTTTGCCTGGCTTTAGTAGGGAGTTAATGGCATGCCAGAATTTTTGTGGACTATTTGAATATTTCCTTTGGGCGTTAAGAAAATAGTTTTGTTTGTTTATTTTGGTTTCAGCCTTGGCCTTGTTTCTAAGCTGTTGATAGTATTGTCTGGAGCTAGGGGTTTTGTCAGTTTTCCAGATTTTCCAGGCTTTATCTCTAGCTTTTAGTAAGGCTCTGGTGTCCCTATTTAGCCAGGGTGCATAGCTGGCTTTAACTCTGATCTTTCTGCTCTAGCTAGACTATTAAGGATGTTAGAGAAGGTAGTATTGAAGTAGCCTACTGCCTGGTCTAACCCGAGTGTCCATAGTGGTTCCCAGTTGCAATGGCTTAGGACAGTATTTAGGTATCATGGGGTAAGGTTACGGTCATCTCGTACAAATTTGTAGACTACTGGTTTGGGGTGATTGGAGTGTTTCTGGAGTAGGAAGGTGGGGAGATGATCACTTAAGTCATCTGGTAGGCAGCCTACTGTATAGTTTTGTTTGGGATAGTTGGTTAGTGTCCAGTCCATTACGGATTCTCTCTTTGTTTTCTCATCTATTCTAGTTGGTTCTTTAATTAGTTGAGAGAACCCATATAGATTGATATGTGTAGAGGGGCTGCTGGAGTTACAGGTTGCCCAGTCAGTGTTAAGGTCTCCTAGTAGGATCGTTTCCTGAGGTAGATTGTCCTTTGTCCAGTGTAGGTTGTCTTCTATTATGAGCGAGTTGTTACCTGGAGGTATGTAGCAGCATATTATATTGATCTTCTTGGTGTTTCTTATGGATAGGACAGAAAACAGGACTTCAGCATTTTGAAAAGTGGGTGGTGTGGTGTGTATGAGCTGGAGGTTAAGGGTGTTTTTAAAGAGAATGGCTACTCCTCCTCCTTTCCTCTTTGTTCTATCAGATCTAAGTGTATTATACCCTGGGGGAAGAAAGACTTCATCTTGGATACTGGGTTTAAGCTAGGTTTCTGTAATGGCGAGTATATCAGGGTTGTAGTGGGCTATGACTGCATGTAGGTCTGTTAGCTTATTGGTAATACTTCTTATGTTGAGATTTAGGATTAGCAGGTCAGATGTTTGTCTAGCCGAGAGGGGACCTGGATTTGGGTGAATGTCACCAGAGGTTAGCAGAATTTGTAAGAGTGTCAGTCTGTGTTTTTTAATATTAATTGTTTGCGAGCTTGGTCTATGAGAGTTTTTCTTAGTGTGATGAGATGGTGTAATTTTTGTTAGTGAGTAATATGTAGTTGTAAGATTTATGATTGTAGGGCAGATGTAGAATTCTGAGTGGGTTTGAGAGGGTGTGCTAGTGTGGGTAGTGTGATAGCAGTTGTGCAGCTGTAGATCTGTTTGTAAGGAAGTTAGGAAGGTTAGAGATAGTAGAGCTAGTGATAGGGATGTGAGTGTGGGTAACATGATACTACTTTGAGTGAGAAGTACAACTAGGATTCCTGGTTGGTTGTGTGTGAGGGTAGAGTTGTGTTGTCTGGGAATGTGTTTTGGGAGTGGGATCAGTGTGGGATGTAATTGGATTGGGGGGGGGGAGGTAGGATGAGTGGGTTGGGCTAGTTGTTAGAGAATTAGGGGTTGGACTACTGGTCAGGTGATTAGGGGTTAAAATAAAAGTAGAAGTAGTGGGGGTGGGTGAGAATAGGGGGCAGGGAGGGGAGCTGAGCAAGCCCGAGCGCAGCGAGGGCGAGCGAAGCGGGATAACACCGAGTCTAAGTGTTTCTTTAGGCTTTGGTAAGTATGTAATATTAGCTTAAATTGTAATATGTTTAACTGAAATTTTAACTGTAATTTAATATGTTTGCACCAAGTTATAGACTATGTTATGGGCACAGAGTATAATTTTCTGACATTCTTAAAAGGATATAGAATTAAAGCTGGGGTTAGTTACAGATGAAACAGGAGAGGAAATGAAATGCTCTTTTATAGATTTGAGTATTTCTCAAAAGAAACTTGACTTTAGTTGGGGGGGGCACTAACTGGAGAGCAATATACAACTGTTTAGTCCTGGTGATGTACTCATCAGTACAGAGGTTTGACTAAGGAACTATACAGCAGAAATGTACTAATACACTCACTAACATTTGTTTAAGTTAATGCAGGTAAGGTATTTTACTCTCTAGACACTTGGAAGTTAAGCACCTACATTAGTATTTAGTCTCTTTAGTTGCAGGACAAGTGCCTGTGGGTGCCTAGTGCTCAAGAGAAAAAAACTGAAATTTCTACTGCTTGATATGGGGGGCAGAGACCTGCTTGACCTGAAGGATGGTTTGGATTAATTAGTATTTAGTCTCTTTAGTTGCAGGACAAGTGTCTGTGAGTGCCCAGTGCTCAAGAGAAAAAACTGAAATTTCTACTGCCTGATATGGGGGGCAGAGACCTGCTTGACCTGAAGGATGGTTTGGATTAATTAGTATTTAGTCTCTTTAGTTGCAGGACAAGTGTCTGTGGGTGCCCAGTGCTCAAGAGAAAAAAACTGAAATTTCTACTGCTTGATATGGGGGGCAATACTGCTAAATGCTAGGAGTTTAAACCAAAAACTGCACTGCCTAGAAGCACTTCTATCACTAGAAGATGTAGATGTTTGTGCATTCATATAAATCTGGTTAAAGGCCTTAGAGAATAACCAGGCCTTGCAAGGCTACAATGCCTTCCACAACTTTAGAACTCAGAATGAACATGTGAAAACCAAATGAGGCAGTATTTCAATGTATATTAGAGATAAGTTCAATTCCCGTCTAATTAGATTGGACAATTCCAAAATGGACAGGCAAAACAACTAATAAAATAAAAAAACAGGAATAGTGGCAAGTTTTCAGTCAAACAGTAAGAATTTAATGCCAAGTTTAAAGCGCTTTTCGTCAGCCCCAACAGCTGACTTCTTCAGAAACAATTGCAGTCAATAAAAAGTTTCTTATATATACACTTGCATTCACTAAACAATCGTTAATTAGATCCATCAAGTTAAAGGAAAAGTAGCTTTTTCTAACATGAAAAGTAGTAATAATAAACAAGAACACAAAATACAAACATAGTTAAAATGAGACACCCGAATTTTGAAGCATTAAAAAAATAATAAAACCCTACCTAATAAGAATATGTTGTTAAAAAACAACGTGTAAAAAGTAATAATAAGTACATAAGACTGTATATGCTGTTCTAAACAATACGTATTTATCTTAGTTTACCTCTTAAGGCTATTTAACTTTAAAACACTACTGATAGAGCAGGAATCATTCAGCCCCGGGAAACTGTAGGCATTTAACCTCACCTGCCAGGCTAGTTCAAGTTCCTCAAGTTTGAGTGGTCTTGGACCTCCCCTACTATCAATTTTTACTTGATGCTTCCTTCAATAAAAAGATCTTCTATACATTCCTTAATGATGTTATAAGCTTTATTTACCTCGGATCGTGAACTGTTAGTATATGCTTCAGTATTGAGCAACCTGGTCATACAATGTTTGTAGTCAGAAGTACTGAAGACCACCAACCCACCACCCTTATCAGGTTTACAAAACCGTAAGCCCTGTGATTTAAAGAATTGTAGACAATCACGCTCGTCCTGGTTGATATTAATAGTGGGGTTACTCACAGGCCTGGTCATATTAATGTGTCTAATATCCAATTCACAACATTTTTCAAAAAGTTCTAACACTGGATGCAAAGGAGGATTGTAAGTGCTGGGGACATAAAGTTTATCCTGGTGACCAGAGCTGAAAACATTACCCATTAGCAAGTTAAAGTTTAATTATGTAATATAGGTTTTAATGTCCACAACAGTGTCAACTATATTCCATGCTTTAGATGGCACAAATGTCAGACCCTTTGACAAAAAATCGACCATGTCAGTACTAAACTGAGTAGTATTGAAATTGTAAAGTTTAAAGTCCCCTGCTTTGTTCAGAATAATCACCGGTTGTTCTGAATTAGGGCGATCTTCAACATAACTAAGATTCAAATTGTCAAAGTCAAGAGAACTCTGAGAGTTTAAAGTCAGAGTAGACTGGTCCCCACAAACATCAGGACTAGTGGGAGGTAAACAATTCGGCCATAGTTGAAGTGTTAATTCTTGTATTTGCTGAACTTCCGATTGCCCTTGTGTTGCAGTTGCTGGAAGTTCTTCTGTTTTGGCCTGGCCCCCGTAAAGGGGCCTTGCTGAAAATGTTGATGTTGCTGAAGTTATTACCAAAATGAGCACTACATAACCTCTCACTCCAGGGAGTCTCCCTCGGTTCGTCTGTATTAGGTGTAGGAACCGAAAGTCTATGATTAGTATTAACCACATTATCATGTGGAAAGCCCCCATCAGTTATTTCATCCCCATTTTCAATTATGGTTTCATTCTGACGACCGTTGAATGTATTTGGTTGGTTTAAGTGGACAGTTCTTTTGTTCCACACCTGTGCTGGTGGTGGAATAGGATAAGTAGTTCCAGAATTATATGCCTTACAATCTCTTTCCAGATTTTTTAAGTTTGTTTGATTTCAATTTAAACATGTATTGATCAATGCTGGTAAACACTCATTCATACTCGTATTTATATCTACTAAACTCATAATGTGCTTGTATTGTTTTGTCAAGTTCTGTTACATAATGTGACAAATCTTCAACCCATAGAGTGTAGTGTTTAATTATGATTTCAATAAGTTCAAACCTTTGCCAGTCGAACAAATTGACCAGATCAGTATGGAATGCAGAACCTGCCTCTAATCTGGTAGGGTACGGAGCACACCTCAAGCCTTTAGGTACCACCTTCTGAGTGAGGCACTCTCGGAAGTAGAACATTTCAAATTGTAACTTTTTCAAATTAACAAGGCAGGCGTCAAACAGTTTTAGTTTATTGTTAATAAGATCAGCGTTGCTACTGTTATTTAAATCAACTGAGTTGTCAAGAATAACAGTGCTGGTCTCATTAGAAAATTGGAATCCGTTGTTAAGCCAAACTACAAAAGAAGGGAAAGTGTTTTTACCTTCTAATCCAACTGTTCACACAGTGCTTTGGTGGCCCGTCTCACGTTGTTGTAGGTTCCCATTAGTCGGACCCGTCTGCGTTGAAATTAAACCCATGACTGGATGTTCACCCGGGTTTGTTGTGGCCGGGTCTCTCGGCTGGCACATTACGAGCGCATTCCCTTCCCCTGAGTAACTCCTAATATTCGGATGCACATCTAACATCAATTGAGCAGTATTACTTTGAGCTGGTAGATTAGGAGTGTTGTTAACAGTAGTGTTCCTTGTAGTAGGAATCATGTTTGCTTCACCAGAGGTAGTGGATTGATTCAGGGTTGTAAATTCACCCGGCTTTTTATTTTTGTTAAGCCGCGGTTCACTCGGTGGTCTTTCCATCTGTCCATTAGTTAATCCTTCAGCTTCACAGGTGTTGACAACCAATTGTTGTTGTGGTGTCTCGATAGAAGATAACAATGTTTGCCGAAGACCACGTTGGTCCAAATCCAACTGGTCTAACCTTGTAAAGATCCAGTCGATCGTACTATTGAGAGAGTCTAACAAGCTGCCCGTGACTGGGTAGTTACCTACATCCAATAAGTCTCAGGCAGCAGAATTTAATCTAAGAACCACAGGGGTGTCCTGTGGATCAAACGGACTGCTGTTGCTGCCAGAACCTGTAGCCATAACGAACAACTTCAAAACGGACTGGCAAAACAACTAATAAAATAAAAAACAGGAACGGTGGCAAGTTTGCAGTCGAACAGTAGCAATTTAATGCCAAGTTTAAAGTGCTTTTCGTCAGCCCCAACAGCTGACTTCTTCAGAAACAATTAAAGTCAATAAAAAGTTCCTTATATATACAGTTGCATTCACTAAACAATCATTAATTAGACCCATCAAGTTAAAGGAAAAGTAGCTTTTTCTATCATGAAAAGTAGTAATAATAAACAAGAACACAAAATACAGACATAGTTAAAATGAGACACCCGAATTTTGAAGCATTAAAAAAATAATAAAACCCTACCTAATAAGAATATGTTGTTAAAAAACAATGTGTAAAAAGTAATAATAAGTACATAACACTGTATATGCTGTTCTAAACAATACGTATTTATCTTAGTTTACCTCTTAAGGCTATTTAATTTTAAAACACTACTGATAGAGCAGGAATCATTCCGCCCTGGGAAACTGTAGGCATTTAACCTCACCTGCCAGGCTAGTTCAAGTTCCTCAAGTTTGAGGAGTCTTGGACCTCCCCTACTATCAATTTTTACTTGATCAATAACAATAAATTTGAAAGAGTGGTCCTTGTAACAAGCAATGTTTTGCTAGTGCATTCTCAGGTTTACATTTCTTTATAGCATATTGGTGTTCATACATTCTATCACATAGTCTTCTCTCAGTTTTTCCTATATGGAAGGCTACACAGGATGAACACCTTGCCAAATATTTAACAAAGGTAGAATTACAATTGTATCTACCCTTAAGCTTGTACAGTCGACCATTTACCTGGAAAGATTTTGTTTCTTCCACAAATTTCCAAAAATTACAGTTTAAACATTTGTGCATACCAGGGTTCCTAACCACAGACGTGTCAGACTGATCCAATAATGTTTTAAGATTTTTACCCCTCCTGTAAGTCACTCTTGGGCCTTCACCTACTTTTTGATAATCATTTGGCCTCACTCGGAAGGTGGTACCTAAAGGCTTGAGGTGTGCTCCGAATGGTTAGTCTGGAATAAAAGGACTGTCCACTTAAACCAACCAAATACATTCAACGGTCGTCAGAATGAAACCATAATTGAAAATGGGGATGACATAACTGATGGGGGTTTTCCACATGATAATGTGGTTAATACTAATCATAGACTTTCGGTTCCTACACCTAATGCAGACGAACCGATGGAGACTCCCTGGAGTGAGAGGTTACGTAGTGCTCATTTTGGTAATAACTTACCTCAGCAACATCAAAATTTTCAGCAAGGTCCCTTTACGGGGGCCAGGCCAAAACAGAAGAACTTCCAGCAACTGCAACACAAGGGCAATCGGAAGTTCAGCAAATACAAGAATTAACACTTCAACTACGGCCTAATTGTTTACCTCCCACTAGTCCTGATGTTTGTGGGGACCAGTGTACTCTGACTTTAAACTCTCAGAGTTCTCTTGACTTTGACAATTTGAATCTTAGTTATGTTGAACATCACCCTAATTCAGAGCAACCGGTGATTATTCTGAACAAAGCAGGGGACTTTAAACTTTACAATTTCAGTACTACTTCATTTAGTACTGACATGGTCGATTTTTTGTCAAAGGGTCTGACATTTGTGCCATCTATAGCATGGAATATAGTTGACACTACTGTGGACATTAAAACCTATGTTAGGAAATTAAACTTTAACTTGTTAATGGGTAATGTTTTCAGCTCTGGTCAACAGGATAAACTTTATGTCCCCAGCACTTACAATCCTCCTTTGCATCCAGTGTTAGAACTTTTTGAAAAATGTTGTGAATTGGACGTTAGACACATTAATACAACCAGGCCTGCGAGTAACCCCACTATTAATATCAACCAGGATGAGCGTGATTGTCTACAATTCTTTAAATCACAGGGCTTACGGTTTTGTAAACCTGATAAGGGTGGTGGGTTGGTGGTCTTCAGTACTTCTGACTACCAACATCGTATGACCAGGTTGCTCAACACTGAAGCATATACTAACAGTTCACGATCCGAGGTAAATAAAGCTTATAACACCATTAAGGAATGTATAGAAGATCTTTTTATTGAAGGAAGCATTGATCAGAAGATTCACAATTATGTGACAACTTTATTTCCTAGATACCCATGCATTTTTGGTATTCCTAAAATCCATAAGTGCATTGAGAACCCCCCATTGAGACCCCTAGTGGATAGTAGAGGGTCACCAACCTACTCCTGTGCTAAAGTTGCAGACGTCATCCTACAAAAATATCTAATTAATGAGTCTCAAATATGTAAAGACTCTTGGTCTTTCTTGGATAATATAAGTTCGTTTGACTTCAATGTGAATTATAACTTTCTCACTATAGACGTGAGAGATTTGTACACGTGCATACCCCATGAAACAGCATTGGAATGGGTGGTCCTCATGTTAAAGAAACATAATGCAACCAGTAGAGAAATCAAATTGGTTTCAGTACTTATAGAATTAGTACTAACTGACAACTACTTTATGTTTCAAAACGACTTCTTCTTACAAAAAGTAGGGGTTGCAATGGGGGTCTCCCTGTGGGGGTAGCATAGCTAACCTAGTCATGGCCTATTGGGAATCAGAGTACATTTTACGAGTAACAAGTTTGCAAACACGTTCGTTTTCTACACTAGATTCTTGGATGACATCTTTATTTTGTTTAATGGAGACGAAGGTGATAGTAAATTGGTAATGGACTACCTTAATAGTACTACTGATTTCCTGCAATTTACATCCACATTCATCTCAGACACTATTGCATATTTGGACATATGCTTAGATAAGAACTATGTCTTGAATAGTTTCACAGCAAAGATCTTTAGGAAAAACACATATTCTAACACTTTTTTGCACTACACTAGTAGTCACCCCTTCCACCAAAAGAAATCTGTTATTGAGGGTGAATTGGTGAGAGCTTCCAGAATGGTTAGTCTGGAAATTATTCAGCCAAAGAGGTCAGTGGAGGGCCAAAGAGGTCAGTGCTTGGCTACTGTTTGGTATATACTTGTCAAACGTTCAGGTCAAAACTTAGTAGCTGTGACTGAACAAGTTTGCAGATGACTGCAAACTAGGTGCAATCATCGAATCCCCAAATGATGTCAGTATACTCCAGGAGGGTCTCATGCAGACCAGCGACTGATGTATTTGTCATGGTCTCAAACTGAATGCAATGAAATGCATCATCATTCCCTTCAGTACAAATAATGTCCTTTCACACTATCAAATCAATGACAATACCCTATGTACCCATGAAGCAATAAAGGACCTGGGATCAAAAGTTGACTACAACCTTAACTTCGACCACATTGTCTATGGTGTAGTAAGGAAAGTTTTCATGTAGCACACCTGATTAATAAAGGTATCATCCCAAGAGCAAAAGAAGTTATAACCCCCCTATACTCTGCACTTATTCGGCTCGTAACTGAGTATAACGACCCATTTGGCATGTACCATACTAAGTACCTGCAGCAATTAGAGAGACCTCAGAGGTTTCTAACAAAGAAGATCAAGGGGCTCCAGCCTGTGCCTTACACAGACCAACTAAAGTCCCTGTCACTATACTTGTATAGACTTCTTAGGAGAGATTTATGCCTGGCCTACAGAGCAATCCAAAACCCTAATCTAATGAACTTGCTGCATATCCATAAATCAAATGGGACTAGAGCTATCCATTCCAGGACCAAAGTATGGCCTGCGATTTAAATAGGACATGCTGGAGGGACAGTTTTATCTCCCAGCGACTGCCATGTCTGTGGAACAGGCTACCAATTCATATGAAACAGAACACCTCTATGACACTGCTCAAGAGGAACCTGGACAAGTGGATGGGACACCATAAACTCTTTCCACAACCCTATTGGACATGGGTAGTCATCACTAAATGCAATCTTGGGTATTGACTAATGTTTCTATGGTATTACATTGGGATGAAACTGCTAGGTTTAAAAATGACCTCTGGGACAATAGCCTAATAATCTCCTGTGATTCTATGATCTTATGTTTGACTGAAAATGATTAGGTAGTTTATAAGTGATGTATAATGTTTGCACCTAGGATTGTGTCAGTATGTCAGTATGGTTTCTGATGTAAAATGCTTGCAACTAGGATTGTGTCAATGTGATTTGTTTTCATTTATATAAATGTATGATTGCTTATGTCATAAGCGATGGTTTAATAAAGATGTTTCTTGTCTTTTTTTTAAAAAGGGGACAGGAATTGAATAATTTATGTAATGTTGCTTAGATTATATGATATATAGCAATATATGTGAAGTACAATGTTTGTTAATGTTACTTTGTTAATACAGTTTAATTACTTTTGTATAACTGTAAATGTACCTATGTCACACTTGATAATTCAATAAAGATGTTAAAAAAGTGACAGGAAAGGAACAGAGATGGTTATCAAGAAGAAATCCAGGAGGTTGGGACAGATTTGTTCCAAATGCAGATGAGTGACATGATGGGGGCATTCTTCCAGGATATGTCACAGGCTATGTATGATTTATTCAGAGAGATAGCTCATTAGGTCATTCCTGAGTCTCAACCCCATCAATCTGCTCCCTCTAGTCTGTAAGTGTAGTCTGTGTTCTCCACTTGTGTTATGCTGGCAAATTGCAGATTGCCATATATTTGATTAGACTGTATGTGTACTGTTGTGCGTGCATACCATGTAGCTGTCATGTTTATATGTTATTGTCATGTGATATTTACTTCTGTTTCAGTCTATACATGACACACATTAACACATTACACTTTCCTCCCACATTCAGCTGTCCATGCATTGTGGCAGTTATCCTGCAACTAGTGTTGCAAGATGTAGCCTCAAAACATGTGTTATTGAGGGCAAATGACAGACAGCATATGTTGTCCATAGTCCAGCACTAACACTGGGGTATGGTTATTAATTGTGTATTGCTATATCATATATGTGCAACAGAAGGACGTGTCATTCCCCATGTGTTTTGGATGACAGTTGTCATGATGCCCCACTGGCAATATATATATATATATATATATATATATATATATATATATATATATATATATATATATATATATATATATATATATGTCTATGTGCAGTCCTCTTTTTCTGACTCCATCAAACAGCAATGTAACATTAATAAATACACAGTGGTACAGATAATTTATTCTTTAGCAGTACATTACGCCCTGTTTGCTGTATCTCCAATTTCCACATCCATTACTTATTCACATAAATTCACACCTTCCACAAATAGTTATACGCATTAACTGATTGTACATGTGTCTGCACATAGTTGAATCCATATAGACACACAATTGTACCTTAGACATTTGAGTATGTGCTTTAGTGATGGTCACATGAGTGTCCTATGCTCAGTAATGACCAGGGTGGATGACATTCACCTGTATCTGTTTATTCAATTTACATAACAGTAAATGTGTATTTGTTTGAAATTCTTAGCTTGCTTACCTATGCATATTGATGTTACATGATTGCACATTACTATGTATGTGTGTTTTATAAACGACCAGTTCTTGGGACATCAGCAATCATTCTGCCCACATGACATGCATTTTTCATTTAGTTTAATGTATTTTGGTTTGTCTTCTGCAGCACTCTGTGTGCTGTACAAATGGATTTGCAGTGTGTCATCTTACCTTGCACTGCTTTTCCATGATGTGGGCCTCAGGTTGTCCACCTCCCTTCCACCTTCATATTTCCTTATAATGTTTTGCAGATATGCTTGCCTTTGTTGCAGTTATTGACCACTGCCATGAATTAGTTTGTTGACAAGGTGAACATGTGCCAAATGTATGGCCATTTTACAATGTGGGACATCTGCACACAAGTCGCTGACTACTGCTTGAATACATCCTTGTTCTCATTATACTTAAGTGTTGACCAGTGTACTTTGTTGACATCCATGTGTACAACCTGATATCTTTTTTAAGCTGTTGTATTATATTTTATAAATATTCTTATAAGTCATTGGCATGTGAAGGTATAATGAACTTGATTTCATGTATGTTTCATTTAGGTCACTGACAGTTGTACATACACATCTATACCTCTGTGTTGCTTTTTACATAACGTATGTGTGTAATATAAGCATTCCATTACATGTCTGTTTGGGTTGTGTACATCTATTTGTGTAAGTAGCAGACATTTTGTTGCTTTTCTGCAGTACTTCTCTTTGACACTGTGCTTGGTTGTTTGTGTTTCACATGCATGGTCATAGGATCAGTTCTGACTCTGCTGGAGTTATCTAGCATTGTTAGACCTGCATTTGCTTATCTGTGATGTTGCTTGGCCTACACCTGCACTACTGACAGACTACTTGAAGATGTATTTATTTATCTAATTTGTACTGTGATCCTAATTTATTTACTTCCAACACACCTCTACCTTTGGTCATATATATCTAGGTATGATTCTCACACAGTTTGCAACATGTCATAATGTGACAGTGATATGTTTTTCCATGTTTCACCATGGCTGGTATGCATCACCACCATGTTTGATAACTTTCCATTGCCTGTGTTATGTGGTGTGCCATCTGTGTAACTGTAATTACTGCTTTTTCTAATCTTTGTCTGTCTTGTGTTATGCTATTTTTTCTATGGGTATACCTGTTGTGATGTTCTTCTCTTCCTCCTTCCCTATCTTTACTTTTCCTTCTATTCTTAAATAAAAAAATGAGGCCTATTCCCACAGAATAATTGTCTATGTCCCTCTGACTTTCCCCCTCAAATTTTCATATTACAGCATCCTTTGTTTGTGTCCCTCTTAATCACCCATATCTCACATCTTATTTTCTTTATCCCACTTGGGGGTGTGTGCATTACTTGTGTTCCCACACAAATCCTGAACCCATTGTTAGCTAAGTTTAGCTGTGGTGATGTGGACATGATTTCCCTTCACCTTTAATTTTTTTATTGCAAATTTATGGATTCCATCAGAATATGTAAGTACAATCAAGCATATTTTATTAGTATACGACTTATGGAGATATCCACAGTTGACTCCAAGCTCACTGCAAAGATTGCTGATGATATGTATTACAAATAGCATAGAGCTTTGAAGCAAGTATATTTGGTTTGTAAATGAATTACAGAAATATCAATAGTTGTCTGTAACATTTATGGACAAATATCTGAAAATATGTATTACGGATGCCATGGAGCTAACATTGGGATAGTTGGCATTTTTGTTGTATCATAACAGAGTTAGTTATATTCTGCAGTTGTCCTTACATTGGGATAGGTGGCATTTTTGTTGTATCATAACAGAGTTAGTTAAATTCTGTAGTTGTCCTTAACCTTACAGGACTGATTCTGTTAAACGTGTGACTGTATAACTATCAGGATGCCTGAATTGTGATACTCTTTCTGTAGCTTTTTTAATGTACAACATGCTTTGACAACCATTTCTCATTACTTATGGATTACTTACGGCCTTGTTTAGTGTGCTCTTGTTACTGTGATACTTCCTTGTGTGCTGAGCTATTCTGAGTTTATTGTGATTTATATATTACGATGGTATCCACAAGTTTAGTGCTGATATCAATGCAATACACCATAACCTATGAACTCATGAACTTTACAGAATCCAGTCCACTGTATTAGTCCATTTGTTAAATTGTGCCATTTTAGTGTTCCTCTTCCTTTGTATATCATACATGAATACTGTTTGTTGCTCCTTTTAATGTTCCTTCAGAGTAGTATGCTGCAAGTATTTTCAAAATCCCACCTTGTATGTTTCCAAACACTCACATCAAGTGTAAGAATTCAACCAGCTTTATTAAACAACCTTGAAGATGGATCTAAGCTGACACCCTAATTTTGAGTTACTTTGAACATTTTTACTTATATTGTTTAAGGAGAGAATATTTAAAACACGTCTTGTATGATTTCTTGCTAATTTCTTGCTATACCTTCTGTCTAATACAAAAACATTAAGATTCTCAAATTAGTAACATCTATTAGTTATTATTGTATTTTAATAAGAATGCTATTGGTATATTAGTCTAATTACCCCACATCCATAGGAAACCTGTTTTGTGAGGTCTGCCCTTTGCATGACCTCTCCTTTGTCTCATTTATAGCAGCTTATTAATTCAGGCAGATTACTTCCTGGTGTTTTCTTGCTTCTCAGTATGTCACCATCTTCTCAGTAAAATATTACTTCCCCAGCAGTAAACCACTTCCAGCATTAAGTTACATCACCATACTCAGCTTCCCACAGTTAACTCTAGACACTCAGGATTCCATTGATCAGATACAGGTTAGTATTGTTAATTAATAATAATACATTATTATCCTTAGAAACATTATAATACAATGGTTATGTGCCTGGCTTCAAAATATCATCCAAATGTAACTCTGCAAAATAATGTGTTTTCAACAGATAAATATGACCTTTGCAAAACATGTCTAAAAGCAGAAAGTTATTAAGATGAAAATAGCTATTCAAATGAAAAAAATATATTAATAGTAGGTATGTGAGAACTGGTGGACTATCTGCCATATTATATTTTCTTTTTGTTTCAAATATTAATCTATGTTTCTCAAATTAAATTAAAAGCAAAACATCAGATGTGACTTTACATAACGGTTAGGGTGTTTACCCCACAGACAAGAGGTACAGGTTTTGATTCTCACTAAATTGGCCAGACTTAAAATGGCAGATAGTCTAGTACTTACCTATGAACCTATTAACTACCCCTCTCATATTCTAGGTACCTGTTAAAACACCATTATGTTTTGAAACAATCCTTCATTGATGTTTTATGACTTTTTATCAATCAAAAAGTGCAGAGTGCATTCTTTTAAGGAATGACTTGACTTCTTAAATTGTTTCCCAAATCTAATAAGGCAGTACTGGTTGAATGGTTTCCAGATGTTGATTTTTATAACCTCTGGAGTTAATTATTGCTGTAAGCTCGTTACGCTGCACCTGTAGCAGGTAGGGCACATTCAGCATTTGGTTTGCATTTAAGCAACTGTTTTGGTCTAATAATATGAAATAAATTCATTGAGCATGAAGGAAATGTTTCACATGGGTGTTTTCCAGCCAGGAAAGCTTGCCGATGGTGCAGTAAATTTCATTTTGAAGTATTATTGGATTTTATCAAAGCTAACTTCTGCTAGCTATGACATATTTTTTGCATTAGAAACTATATATTCTGTTTAATGGAATACTTTCATAATCAGAACTGTTATATACATTTCTGTTGTTGTACAGTTGCTGAGTGTTTGCTGATAAAAATGATTTCAGTTATGTTCTAAAGTGAATAAAATAACTGTTCCTTGTCAGTATTTGAAGTTTTGTGGAAGTAGTGACTTGCCAAAATGCCATGCAACAAGTTTAACATTTAAAAAGAGCATATATATCATAAACTTAAATCAAGTTCAGTTAATGTATACAGCAAATCAAAAAGTCATTTGTCTTCTGGCTTGCACATACATAACAGAATTAAAGCAAAATTGGCAGCAAGTGAATGTCACGTAAAGAGGAAAAACCTTGGGTGGGCAGTAGAAATTGTTTTGCTGATCTCCTTCATTGGTAAGTTAACTAGAAAGCTACCTTACTCGCAAACAAGTATGGTTAATAAAAAGAATAAGAAGCACAAAAACCACCTTGGTAGCTAAAGGACTTCGAAGTACAATGTGAATCAAGAAACAAATACAACCAGAAGTCCAATGCTCCTGAGTGTGGACTTCAGGTTTTATTTGTTTGTTAATAAAAAGAATAGTAAAAAAGTTATTTTAATTAAGCTATGACAAGAAAAATATTCACAAACCCCTGCCTCTCAGATATGACATGGCAAATAATACTTTTACAGTTCATTATAAACATGCATTTATCAAATACATGTAAGTGGGTGTATATTTAAAATGTTCTTACTGATATTTTGGAACTTGGGATGTTTTTATGAGTCTGAGAATACTAGTCCATTACTTTCTGTTTTAAGCACTCAAAACCTTAAAACATGTATAACATAAAAGAATGAAAATGTAATTTTCTTGGTTCTGTGCAAAACCAATGTCTGCTTAAAGGAGATGTATGTTTCAGAATGTGATGGAATAGAAACAATGCATGTACGCACTCAGAATATGGAACAGATATCAGTAACTTTGATAGAGAAAAATCTAGTTAATGATATTAAAATTCAAATGATTGGATATGGCTAAAAATCCTCCTTTGTCCATGTAACCTTCTGGAAGATCTTCAAACAGTGATGATTGTAGGTTATTCTCCTAAAAATGTACTAATGCTATAGTATATGTTCCTACAGTAAATATTTACAACACTGATACATTATCAGTTCTCTGCTGTCATTAATGATCATTTGGTAGTTATACTTTAAATAATTTGCTGGTGAAGGGTTTTCTGCAGTTTAGTCATCTTCCTAATCCATTTTAGTGATTATTTATTATAAATATCGCAGAAGATAAAATAGGGCAGCTGAAGTGGTGCAGTGGTTAGCGTTGCCACCTCACAGCAAGAGGTTCTCTGGTTCAATCCCCAGCTGAGGTGCCTTCTGTGTAGAGTCTGCATGTCCTCCCTGTGGTCGTGTGGGTTTCCTTTGGGTGCTCCAGTTTCCTCCCACATCCCAAAGACATGCTGTAGGTGAATTGGACACTCTAAGTTGGCCCTAGGCATGAGTGCGTGTGTGTGCCTTCTGTGGAAGGTTGGGCACTGGGCTGGCAACTCAACACTGTAAAACTCCACTGTCAATCATGAGCAGACAGGTGATCTGCTGTGGCAATCCTTAACTGGGAAAAGCTGAAAGAAGAAGATCACAGAAGATAAAATGTGGGTGTGATGCAAAGACCAACATTTTATGACTGATGCTTGCTTTCAACATACTTGTTCACTGCCAGTTGCTCAAAAATGCAAGTGCCTAAGTGTTGCTAACTCAATCTCTTACTAATTAATGCCCCCAAAATAATATCCTGCAAAACTGTATAGTCCTACCAAAACCATAACATTCTTTGCACTAAAACACCCTTCTCACTCCCTTACCATAAAACTCCCTTCCCTTTCTTTAAACCTAAAATCCTCCTGACTCCCTAAAACAAAAATCCCCTTCCTGACCGTTGCTCTAATGTACACTCCCACTCGCTCCCACTTCATCTCCATAGCTGTTGAACTTACTTCATTCAAACTTGAGTAATGTGTTTGTGTTGAGTAACATGTTTGGCTGAGCTGCAACAACTGCTTGCCTGAACTCATATTTCAGTTTAAGCACAGGGACATGCAGCAGCCTACCCAAGCTACAAGACACTCAAGTCCTGCCTTTGAGACAGTGCCCTTCAATACTTGGGACTCAAGCTCTTGTAGAATACCCTAAAAATATCATTGAATAAAACTATAGTAAAGAAAACAAATGACAAAACTGTTAGTTTAGTTTTCTCATCAACACCCTCTTTCTCAATTTCATAATAAGCTGTTGCAAATAATGCAATGTATGTGGTATGGTTATGAATTACCTGACTCGCAAGGCATTATAACATGCTGCTAAAAGTATAGAACTGAAGTCTATTAGCAGGGTATTGTGAAATTTCCATTAGAATCCCCTTTACCTATGAGCTAGATGTATGTTTTTCCATTTTTCTTAAACACTGTGTCAAATGCTGATTCATTAGGATTACAAAAGTAGAAAGCTTCTCACCACAAAGTTAGGTCGATGGTATCTTACATTACCCCTATCTGTGCAACATGCCTTTGTGATGTGGTAGAAAACTGTGGTAATCTGATAAACCTCACAGAGATGTGGGAGTAGGGCACATTAACTCTACAATTCATCAGCTGTGAGTCAGGATCAAACCCTGTACTCTTCAATCAAGATGCAGCACCAATAAATACAGGGTCATGTGATAACTCTGAGTATAGCACTTGCATCACTGAGATTTAAAACTGTCCTTGAAAAAGATGCCCTTAGTCCCACACTGATACCAACCTCCCTCTTAAACACCCTATTGACCCACTTATTCATCCTAGGGATGAGAGTCTGATATTCCCTTTTATTTCTCTGAGAGGTTAAGAGTTGGATGTCATGACTGATTCCATCATCTGCTGTGAGAGTTAGAGTCATTTTTGTTTCATTCCTGAAACTACTTCATCTGGTGTGATTTCTGCTAAAGTTTGCCAGGACAGGTATATGAGTACCCTTCTGTTGCATGATGCACTGTGTTATACAAGCAATGTCAAGTGGTTATTCCTTATATGTTAACCCATGGCCCCTCCCTTCCCTAAGATAGTACGCTGACAGTTTATAATCTTCCCTACGTCTCTCATGCCAGCTTTTTCAGTAACTGTTCTACTAGGAGAACCATGGTAGTTGGTTCAGAAAATGCTAGAACTCCATTCTTGTTTGTCAATGGAGCTGGTGAAAAGATGTCATTATTCTGAAGGGGATATCTTTGTATCAGAGACACCACTAACTAAGTTTACCTTTCTCCTAAATACCTCACATTTACACCAATATGCATTCTGTGCTCTCACTTCATTACTTCAGTATTGCAAAATGTTCATATGATATTATGAAGTCCATTTTGGCAGTTAGGAAATGTCATGTCCAACATCAGCAAAGTTTGTTTTATAATATGTAGATGACCTTCTGTTAACTGAAAAATATTCCCAGGCAGTGGCAGCTGGTGACTTCAAATCAAAGGGGGGGTGCAGGAGACAGCTGAATGGGTGGGGTCAATGGGAAGGGTGCAGCCAACTAGAAAGGGGAGGAGCTACGCTCAAAACCACCAAAACTAACTAAATACACTGCCCTGGGTGCCAAACCGTCATTATGAGAGTACAATCAAGACAAAATGAAGTGTAGAAGAATAAAAATATTTCAGTGCATTGGCTGCATGACAGCTTACTTAATATCTAGATGGAAACAAAAAGGTTGTGAGGCATGAAAAAATAAATTACTTTTTAAATACATTAATGGAATGCCAGTCAAAATTAAGTATAAGTAAAACAAGCAGCACTCAACTCAAACCACTTCTTGCACTGCAATTCTAATTATAATTTATATTCAGCTTTATTAAAGTACCAAGTAACATGCTGAAAGTAGAAATCTCTGATGCCCCCACTTGTAAAAATGTTTCTTATCCAACAAAAGACCTGCTGCCTGGTAACTATCTACTTGTTTCATGGGGAAAACATGATCAAAGTAAAAAATGAAAAGCAAACAAGAAATAAGCTCAAGATACATTACTTAAAAGGATTACTGTACAGGTTATGGACCACACAACTGGCATTCTGTTTAGTTTATGGGTAAAGCCTGCAGAGATGACTGGAAGTCTCCAAGTGTAATGAGCTTCTTAAAATAATGTAATCCTGTCCTTTATTACAAATACTGTCATATGCATTTCAATACCCAAGGCTTATATATTACCTAGTTAAGTATTCTCTACATGGCAACAACAGAAAGGCTTTCAGTGTTGGCAATTCTTTAACAGTATGCTTATTAAAGCTTACTTGCATCTTACGATCTCAGTCAAGCTTACCTGATGGTCATTAAAGTATTGGTACTTAAACACAGAGCAACAGGCACTTTGAGTAATAAGCATAAATCAACAGTACAAAAAATATGACAGAAACCAGACCATTCTGCAAAAATCAAGGACAGATGAAAAGCCATTCTAGTACTTGTGTCTACCTTGGATGGGGGGGGGGGGGTACTCTGCACATTAACACTGCATAACTACTCCTTGCCTTGCTTCGACACATCCAGAGTCACTACATGGGGGAGTGGGGTGCAACAGGTATGTTACAATTTGAAATGTCTCTGGCTGACTGTGATGACCCTGACACATTTGTCATACCTCTCAACCTCAAAGCAAGAAATCTGGACAAAGCCATACAAAGAAGTGGGACAAAGGCCCACAAATAAGGACATTTTTTTAAATATTGCTCTTATAAACTTAGAAAGATAATAGAATAGGTCTTGCATTAGTATGAATTTTCTGAATGGTATGAAATCTGAAACTCGAATGTCTGTCATTGTTTTCTAACTTCAGTCTTTAATGATTTGTCACTAATTTGCCAAAAAAACCCACAATTTTATGAAAAATGGACCAAAAATGTGATGTGAAAATATAAAATAGCCACACAATACAGCTGAGAACCTGTCAAAGAAGGGACACTTTAATATTAGTACTGCTAACTTGAGCAGCTGACAAAATAAAAGAATCTACATGCATTTCTGAAATAAAAGTAATCTATAACTCTGATTATTACAGTTATTTCTTAATTGTAAACCATCCATGTTTTCTTCCAAAATTTATTAGGGGGAAAAGCAACATTTTGAGCCAAAATCAGGGACAGTTGAGAGGTTTGGCTATGCCTAATTCTATAAAGCAATTTATTTGCATGTACCTCTCAACCTGTTAATGCAATAAATCTGGACAAGGTCAAATATATTGGGGGAACATATAAACAGTACTAAAAATTGCTTTTGTATAAACTGAGACAGTTGATAGAACAACAGTTCTTACTTTAGCATGCATTTTTCTGAAGGTTATGAAGTCTGAACTCAGTGTGTCATTATTTAGTGACTTAATTCCTAAATGATGTGCCAGAAAACCACAAATTTTATGAGGAACAAACCAAAAATAAGAAGCAAAAATCTATTCATTCTTTGAAAATCTGGACAGTTGGGAGGTATAGTTCAGCTGGGGCTATCTTTAAGTTTGCTGCCCTTCCCCCTCACAAAATCATTGTTGAATGGAGCCTCCCCCTGCAGCCATTCCAGTGATCCATTACTTGGCTATTTCACTCCATTTACCATAAACACTAATGTGCATACTGATTTTCTTCTATGATGATTTGGACTTCATTTGAAAGTTTTATTTTTTATTTTACAGCACAAACACTAAGAAATCTGCTAAACAAACTTAGCATTAAAACTTCTCTGCCCTTGAAACTCACATTCATTGAAACAGCATTGAAACCCACATTCAAAGAAAATACATTTTACCAGTGGCAGATAAAGATTAATTCTGGGCTGTTTTCAAATCACAGGCCCCTTGCATATGAAACATACATGTGCTCTTTGATACACCTTCCTATTGTTTTGAACATTTTTCCAGTAAACTATGAAACAAAAACGCATGCACCAATAATGACAAAACTGCCCAATTCAGAACATCTTTGCAGTAAACAATGAAACAAAATGCATGCACCCATAATGGCAAAACTGCCCAGTTCAGAACATTTCCATCATAAAAGTCTACTCAAACTTCTACAGTCCACCATTATCAGTAAATATGCACAATTCTACAGTCCACCATTATCAGTAAATATGCACAATTCTACAGTCCACCATTATCAGTAAATATGCACAATTCTACAGTCCACCATTATCAGTAAATATGCACAATCTCTGAAGAAGTAAAAAAGTCATCTAAATAATTCCACATTAAATAAATCTGTAACTAATGAAGAGGTTGCTGCGAGCAAACACCTTTATATTTCATGGTTTAATCAAAAAATAAAGTGGCTGATGCCCCTGAGGAATAAATTGCCTATATTACATTAAAAATGATAAGTTAGTAATATTGCAATAGGAAATGGATGGCAAACTGATAACAGGCTCATAGCTAGTATCTTAACTTTTTCAGTACAGCAGCATTCACCCCTTGTGGGAGTAGAACCAACAACCTTCTGCATCAAAAGCAAGTACACAATCTGTTGTGCTATTAACCATGCAAGCTGACTTAGCATAAGCAGCACTAAACTTCTCTTCCCCTACAGCTCTCAGCTCCTTGTAAAATCTACTCAATACTCAACTGCATCTCAGCTTCGCAGCACAAGAAATCTGGAAAAAGCCAAATTTATTGGGGTGGGTCAAAAGCCCAAAAACCAGGGACACATTAAACATTGCTTGTATAATCTTTGAAAGTTGCTAGAATAAAATGTTGTGTTACCACCATACATTTTACTGCCAAGGTCCCTGGCAAAAGAGTCAGAGTAACATTCCACTATGCCAAATCAGCTGCTTTGTGAAAGAAAAATGCTGTGTTACCACCATACATTTTACTACCAATGTCCCTGTGCAAAACAGTCAGAGCAACATATCACTATGCCAAATCACCTGCTTTGTGAAAGAAAAATGCTGTGTTACCACCATACATTTTACTGCCAAGGTCCCTGTACAAAACAGTCAGAGCAACATACCACTATGCAAAATCAGCTGCTTTGTGAAAGAGAGGAAGACTGAAACTTAAATGGCTATCATTTAATTAATTCAGTTCTCACCATAGCTGTCAACCTCTTAGCACAAAACACCTGGACAAACCCACTAATGAGGGAATACAGCCCTCAAACATATTCAGTGAATTCAGTTCTTGCCATAGCTGTCAACCTTAGCACAAAAAACCTGGACAAAGCCAATAATGGGGTAATACAGTCCCAAAAATAAGGACACATTTCAAATATTCATCTTATAAACTTAGAAAATTGGTAGAATAAAAGGTTGTGTTACTATGTATTTTCTGAAGAATATGAAGTCTGAAATTCAAATGCCTGTCAATTTTACTTCTGACGGAACAAAAACAATTTTCAGCAGAGGCCCAGGGAGAAATAGTGCAGACATATGTCTTTGTAAAATGGCAGGACACCAGAGCAAATCCACACAAACACAGGGATGAGATGCAGACTCCACAGAGAAGGCACCCCAGCCAAGAATCAAATCAGAAAACCTATAGCTGTGAGGCAACAATGCTACCACTGTACCATCAAATATGTAAGGAATTAAACATTCAGAAACCTGAAGTCTGAAATTCAAATGCTTGTCAATTTTATTTAACATTTGTTAATCCAGACAGTCTGACTTGGAACAAAAAAAAAAAATTTTCAGCAGAGGCCCAGGAAGAAATAATGCAGACATGTCTTTGTAACATGGGAGGACACAAACGCAAACCCACACAAACACAGGGAGAAGATGCAGACCCCATACAGAAGGCACATTTAGCCAATAATCAAACCTGAGAACCTGCAGCTGTGAGGCAACAATGCTACCACTGCACCATCAAATATCAAGCATTGCAACATTTAGAAACCATAGATATTATGAGGAACAGATCAGATCAAATATGAGGCAAAAATCTGCATTTTTTTTACAAATGGTGGTGGGTAGGGAATTCAGGTCCTTAACACCTGCATACAAGGTACAGGGTTCAAGCCTGAGGTATTCCCTACCACACCACCATGAGTTTGTTCAAACCACCAGTATATAGCATCTGGGGCATTTTCACACACACACACCCCCTCTGCAGGTATACCTACCAGTAGTGTAGCTTAAACAAGCTAAAGTAAGTTTAATGGCACATTATAGCTGTAAGCCATTTATTTGTGTATTTTATTATTGAGTTACGCACCACTTAAAACCACATATTGAATCCTGATCTTCCCTCATAACCCAACACAGTTAATGCTAACTTTTCTGTACATAAATGTAACAGGGGCAAACCCTCACAATGACAGGAAAAAAATATTATTTTGGAGGGCACAAGACACCCCCTGCACCCCCACATGAGGGACTGTCTCCCTATACCCCCTGTTAGTTATACATATTAATTCTCACTTCTATTTGCTTCTGTAGAAGACTTGAAGCCCCATGGTTCTCTAACATTTTCTCTGTTTTGTTTTTTCCATGCTGAATTTCAGGCAGCTCTTTTTATGATACCATATGGTCAGCACATATTTCTTGCTTTACAGGCACCTTTTTATCCATAGAAAGCACTACTACACACTATTGTGCCCCCCTAATACCTCCAAATCAACTCACTCCATAATTTCTTAGCATAAATGCTTGTATTGCTAGAATAATTGCTCAGGAGCAAGGCCTAGTTGAATTAAAAGTCTGTTTGCTAATGTCTCTGATATCTATTCTAAGATTACTTGCAACTTCCATCTCTAGCTCTATTTCACACACAGCCTCCCTAAACAGAGTTTCTGGCAATGCTAAGAATATACTCAAAAATGCCCTCCCATGTAGAATTGGGGGGGGGGATTCCTTGTGTTTTTGGCAAAATTTCCACAAGCCTACATAAACACAAATACCATTACACAAAGAATCAGCTTACTGCTAGGGTCAACTTGTAGACACACACACGCACACACACACACACACACACACACACACACACACACACACACACACACACACACACACACACACACACACACACACACACCTTACCTGGAGCGATGTAGATCCCATCCCTTCGTGCCATTAAATCCATAGCTGTTAGTGCACTACAAACCTGCCCACACAATACATCCATTGGAGCACATCCACCACGCGAGATGTTCTTCCCCCGATGAGACTCTAGCCTGCCGACGTTGCAGTCCAAGTCCGATCCGTTTTCAGCGACAGTCTATGTAGTTACAACTGCATAGACTTCTGGGATCACTGCTCTTACATGTTTCCCAGTCCGGACTGCTGCTGAAACAGTCTGCGCATGCTTCAGACTGTCTCAGCAGCAGTCCGGACTAGTGCGCATGCGTGAATGTCCGCAAATTTTAATTTTTTTTTTTTTATCTTTTATTTTCTTTATTTTTACAGCTGGGGGGGCTGCAGTCCAGCAGTCCAATAACACGGGCCGCCCCTGTTCCCAGGATATAAGATCCCTAGGAATGGCATGAAGTAAATTTGGTATGCGTTACTCTGTCTCACAATTGGCTAATTATATTGATTTTGCACCTGAACTGTATAAGGCTAGTCTGAAATAAGCAGACAAGTGCACTGCTTTATTGTACCCTGTATGAAATTAAGTATTTTTGTTTCCCTAGCCAATGTGCTGCTAATTTAATGGTCTAACTTTTCCATCTGTTTTTTTTTTTCTGGTCATCACTACAGCTACCAGATTATTTAGT